>NW_028186534.1:11278879-11321443 GCF_003343005.1 Rhea americana
TTTTTTTTTTCCATCTGGAAGGTTAATGAGAGCCTATGAGCAAAGACTCCCACAAGGGCACTAGTGGCAAGTCACTTTTTGGAGTGTAATCACACTTAAAGGGACAGATGTCTGCAGAGGGTCTGCACGGGCAGAGCTCGTGCCTGGGAGCCRCGAGCCTCCTCCAGCCCCTTTGGGCCATCGGGTGGATGTGAGAGACCTTGGCACAAGTCTGCCCATTCCCCCTTTCAGTTTGATTTTATTTTCTTTAAGGCAAACCGTGCTCTCAGGAGTCATTTGCTCTCTCTTCCACTATGTCCCTTAACGGGCAGGAGACTGMGCCGATCTCCATCCTGTGTGTCTATCATCCCGGTTTAGGCATTTTAATTTACACTGCAGTAAAAAATTTGGCACCCAAGATTTTCTGCTTCGAGCCACAACAGAGGAGCAGTGCCAGAGGTGCGACTGTACCCGTCCCCCCTCTCCCCTTTGGGGCACGTGTGTGTGGAGGAAGGACATCAGCAAGAAAAAGCCCCAGTCTGTGAAGAGGGTTTTCAATTGCGCCTGCCTGAGATTGCACTGCCGGCATGACTCTGCTGAGTGTCTGTCTGTCTGTCTGTCCGTCCACAGGAGCTTTGCAGCAGGAGGGATACAGATGATCCATCCCGAAGCTTTCACAGAGGCTGTTTTGTTCTAGGACTGGTAGAAGACATGGGTCGCTCTGCCTGAGGAGGCTGCTCTGGTTTGCAGGGGTTCACCAGCACCCTGCGGTAGCTCTGAGCTGGTGGAGATGCCAGGAGACCTTCCTCCTGGCCRGGAGACCAAGTGCTGGCTGCAGGGCGAGCGGTACTGAGGGTCCCCGCGGGCGTCGCGGTGCTTCTCCCCTCGGCTTGCCGAGAGCTCCTCGTTGGTACAGCCCCACGCTGAGCTCCGGGAACGAAGCAGCCGAGGGGATCCTCGGCTGCTGCAATGCAGGGCTGAGTGCAGGTTGCAGAAGATGAAGGACACACAGACACTGCAGAAACAGGGCCAAACGCCGGAGGGAAGCATCAACGCCGGCCCCGGCGCCGCTTTTGCTATCCCGGCTGCCTCCCTTCGGCCGCTTCCGTTTTAAGCCAAAGCAACGAYCTGTAAATATGCAACCAGCAAAGAGCACCCGGAGCAGCATCGCATCTCGGGGGTGGAGGGGCGCGRACACAGCCAGAGGCAGAGGGGCACCTTACTCGGGAGTGGGGGACGGGTGGAGAGGGCTCCCTAGGCCACCCGCTCCTCCAGCTCCTCGTGGTGRCCTGGGCTTTGAGGCTTCACAGGGAAGCAGGGTAAAACGTCTCAGGGAGCCGGGCAGGTGCTGGGGGGAGGCCCCAGTGGCGCAGGCTGAGCCGCGCGGGGTGCAGGCGCTGCGGCCGGGCAGAGCTCGGCGGCGCGGAGCCGACGCGCCTCCCTCGACTTGCACCGTCCCGCGCTGCTCATCTAACGCTTTGGCAAAGAGCTGGAGCCACTTCTTCACGGTTTAACCCCCAAACGACGCTTGCTTTCACTAGATCACACCCGGAGCGAGTCACCTCTGTCTCCTTGCTGGGTCGCTCCCGCTCCGCTTTTCTGGCTGGTGGTGCTAACGCAGCCGGTTGCCGGGAAAATGCRCCCGCAGGAGCCTCCGGGGGACGGGGCCAGCTACAACAAACTCATTTGCTTTCTTCAGCCAAAATTCTTAATGCAAACTTTGGAATAGAGAAAAAAAAAGAAAAAGAAAAAAAGGAAAAAAAAGGAGTAAACCAGTTTTCTTTCTCTCTTCTCTTGCATATTTAACTCCCACATTGTTTTCTGTGTAAAACAATGAGAGGACAAAGAGAAACAAAAAGCCACTGCAAACAGAAACGCAGCCCACTTTCCATCTCTTCTATGCATATGAATTGTTTCTATGAATTGGAAGGGATATTTTTGTTTTGCTATAGGCACAAAATCCCCGAATTAGAAGGAAGAAAATGTCAAAAAGAACTCTTTTTTTCACATTAAAATTTCCAGGCGAGATGCCAGCTGGGATTCCAGCTCCTTTTCTCTCAGTTTTGTCTCCAGCTGATACCCGGTGGCTTTACGTACTCCTGTACAGTGTGGGTCAAAGTGCATGAGGTGAATACTTCTTTCCTGCTTTTATTGAGCAAAACCTCCAAGCAGAAACTAGCCTAGCCCTAGCTTAGTTCTGCAGAGCATCTTCCAAACTTGCACGCCGCCAGCTGTGGAAATCTTGAAGCTGAGCGCACCTGCAGAAGATGGAGTGGAAGATAAGAGACAGGGAGCAGAGCTGCAGAGGATACATGCTTGCTGCTGTGCAGAGAGATGGGGAAACAACCAGGCAAGAGCTCGCAGAGGGGACGGATATTGTGAAGAACCGGAGAAAGCTCAGCTGGCCGTGGGTGGGCGATACCTCAAGGACAAGACGCAAATGATGGACCTGGGGAACCTCAGTGTTACGGAGCACAGGGGAGGTGGTAAAGAGATGGGCAGGAAATAAGCACCAATAAATATTTTAAGACCTCTGCAACTTGTGACAGTTGTAACCAGCATATATCAAAAGCTTCCACAGAACCTGGAAATTTCATTAAGAAGTTCACAATTCTTGAATGCATTTGGAATTATGATACTCCTCATCCTTTCACGTGTCAAAATCCTCCCAGCCTCAGCCACCTTACAAAGTTGTTTATAATAGACCTGAGAGCTTACATCTTCTTAATGCTACCATATAGAGCATTTCCAGCTGGATATATTTGACTGATATAGTGCATTCTTTATGGTGATCATTCCTTGATTAAAAAATACATTTTTTCTGTGTCAGGTACTTTCTGTCACTCTCTACCATRAATCAATTTGTCACATAGGCAGTAATAAAACAAGAGGTGTTTCTTCTTCTAACCACCAAATCCAAGTGACTTCTGCAGCGCCAACGCAGCCGCACAAGGACTTGGGGACGTGGTGGCACCTGCAGGGCCGCCTGGCGCCCCTCCGGGGACGGCGGAGGTGAAGCGCGGCTCGCGCACCTCCGTGGCCTCGCCCGGCCCGTCGCTCGCGGTGCCGACGCACGGCTCCGGGCGCCTCCTTCACGCAAGGCGAGCTATCAGCCCGCTGCAGCAATGCGCTGGGCCGCCCACTCCGGAGGAATAACCCGCTTCTTAGCCACGGCCTCTCCAAACGCAGCCGTTTCCAGCCTCTCTTTCCCTGGCGCAAAGGAGTTGGTGCTTTCCAAGAGCCTCTGCCCAGATCTCGCTGCTGACCTCGGGACACGGGGCAGCCTCGTTTGCTCGGAGGGGTAATTCTCTCCTGGCCGGGGACGCAGAAATTCCCTGGCTCTAATATCGCCRGGTTTGGCCAGGCTCGGGCACAACCGACGGCGTGGGGAGGCGGGCGGGAGCGGGCGCTCGGCTGGGGACGCGCGGCGGTGGCAGAGCCGTGGCGGAGTCTGGGCCCCGAGCGAGGACTGAGCCCTGCTCCAAACCTCCCTAAACATCCCCCCCCCCAAAGAGCAGAGCAGCGTTCACGGAGCTGCGACACGGGCCGAACACCTCCGCGCGTTTCGGTGCGGGGAGGCTTGTCGYGCTCTTACTGCGACGCCCGGCAGAGCCCCGGGAGCCCGCGCGGAAGCCGCTTCTCCCTCCCGTGCAATATTCTCAGAAGCTTCGCCGCCGAGCGCTGCTTCTCGTCGGGCTATGCTCTTCACAGAAGTAAAATCTGCTGGCCGGGAAGCGCGGGAGGAGCTGGCTGCGCGGCGGGGATGCGGATGCCAGCCTGCCTCGCCGGCCATCAATCTCCCACTCCTCACTTTCAGAGGTTCTCAAATTGCAGCCTGGCATCTCTGATCGTAAGTCTACTTAACCATTTTAATAGCACTAAATGGCCTCTGCATTACTGCCCTTATCTGCTCTCCATGTCTTCTGGGTCACACATGCTTAGTTTACTGTCGGAGACAAGTTTTTACTGCTGTCAGCACTGCGGAGCCGCGGTACCTGCAGAGCAGCAGGCTGCGTGCGCCGTTCTGCCGTGCTCCTTGTCAAGAAAATTACCACCTGCATCCTGATTCCCTAATATTTGTCTTGCATTTTCTTAATTGGTGCAATCAGTGAAATACCGGAGGAAAACACTGGCACAGGCAAGAAGGAAAGGTGATGTTATCTCTTTCCACTTCTTTTGTGTAACTGCAATAATAATTAACATAACAGCAGTGACTAATGATTAGAATTGTCTGTGTTAAGTTAAGGACCTGATTTTGGTTTCATTTATGCCCATGCAAAGCTGGAGTAATTTTGATGATATGCCTGGGGAAAAAAGCCCAAGAGGCGGAGGAGACCAGAAGCAAGGAAACGCCTGTGACTGGGCGCACRCCCTCGCTCTCGTTACACACCCCCACCAAGCCCTTGCACACTGCCGGCCAGCAGCGGCCTTTGCACGTCAGCTCCCCGCTTCCCACGCAGGACCCTGGCGACTGCTAATTAGCTCTGCCCACTAATTAGCGCTGCATTTGGCCCGGGGGCCAAAAACTGGCCAGCTCTCCTTAAAGCRATACCAGGCAGGATGATGCAGGCGGAGACGCCAAGGGACGCAGGAAGGATGTGCACCGTGCACGTGGCTTTGCTTTCACGCCCCTTCACTCCGAGCCCTGCAGGCTGCSTCTGCAGCTCCAAAGGAAAATCTTTGTCCAATTAATAAATTTAAAAGTAGAAAGCACTAGCTGAGAGTCTGGGCATGCTTCTGGGAGCACATTCGCTGGCTTTACACCATCAGCATTGAGGGAATTACTTCTGCTTTACACCAGCGTAAATAAGAGCAAGATCAGGTCCTCTATCTGGAAGATAAGGGTGAAGTTTTACAGCCTCTCTTTCCTTATCATATCCATGCTTTTTAGTACTTCAGAAGTATAACRAACAAGATGATTGAGAAAAAGCCACGACACCTGGATATCTTGGCCCCTGGGCAGGCAAACAGCAGAGCAGCACCGGCCCCTGCTGAGCCCCTCCTGCCCGCGTGGGCTTTTCACCCTCGTCTTCACCAGAAATTCCGGCTGTGAGCAAAGCGTAAATGATCAATTGTTTATGAACAGATCATTTATTAATTCTTGTTTGGCTAATGTAATTCCTGCCAGCACAAAGGCAAAACAAATTGAAAATGAATAATCTCTCCTGAAATCCACGGGCGAGAGCAAGAGACCACATTCCCCTGGCGCTCCGTTGCTATATTTAAACACAGATACAGTAAATGTATTCCTGCATGGAAATCGCTTTCCCTACAGCTCACTTTTTGCATCTCTCCAGGGTGGGCTGCCTGGGGAGCCACCACGCAGCTTGGCGGCCCTGGACTTGTTTTTTTGGTGTTTTTCTGCTTCAGGATGGAGGTGGCAGACACAGAGCTGCTGTAAACTGAAACTTGGTCTGTGACGTTAGAGTCCGTCTGTCCGGGCGCTGGGATAAATCAGGCCACTATGATAGCTGTGGCTCATCTTGACGGTCACTCTGGCTTTGGAGTCATCTCATTACAAGCGTGTTGAACCTGCTTCATCCAACACTGCTCCTTAATATATCTTTTAAATCATTGTGAAATGAATTTTGCATTTTATTTCCTTGGACTGCAAAAAAATGCATTCTTGTATCATGCCCTGGGATAGGGATGGAGACAGYAATTTACTGCTTTCCCCTCAAAACACCCTGTGAAACATAAAGTAAACTGGAAAATCAATAATTGTTATCATTAGAGTGACTTCATGTCTCCGGTGTGCCGGACACTGCCCATGCCCCCGGCAGCAGCCGGCCCCGCTGCAAGCGTTCACAGTCACGCTGGGAGGGCGAGAAAGCAGGCGTAGACCGAGGGAAACTGAGGCAAGGAGCTCTCTTTGAAGGGGCTGAAGAAGGTCGAGGAACAGCCCTTTTTGCAGGCGCAGCCCCGCAGGACGCGGGTCGGCGGAGGAGAGCTCGCTCGGCTGCAAGTGCCGGCCCCGCGGCGGGCCGATGAGAGGCTTCATCGGCCGCAGGCAGGAGAGCGGACCGGGATTTAGTGTTCCTCGGGGTGGACTAGCCCTAAAAGCACTCATCCATGGATCTCCATCACCCAGCACTCAAACACCCAAGCACCGTTCGCGTAAAACACCCACGAGGGGCAAAATCCCCGGGGGAGTTTCAGARCCGTGGGCGCTTGCACGCGGTTTTTAGCCCAAACCTCTCCATCTGGGGTCAGTCCAGCAGGTAAAACACACCCAGCTTCTCAGGCAACGGGCACCAACCCCAAGGGCGATAGTGGCCACTGATGTGCGTTTTCCTCCCGGTTTAGGTTTCCCGTCAGCGGGGCCCGGATAACCCGTAAACACGGCGAACAAACAAACAATTAGCCTCCCTCGGACCCGGCCGCCGAGGCGCTCCGCGAAGGTTTATAGCCCTTTTCCAGTTTTACTGCCACGATAAATCTTTCCCCACCCGCTGCCCAATCAACCCCAATGCAATTTTTTTTTTTTTTTTACGTTAGGTATTTTATTTGTTATGTTTAGGAAATGTWAAAAAAGGGAGCAAACAGATACGTAAGGACCGACATGTAAATTATATATCGATCGCTAGGATGCGCCGGCCTGGTTCTTCCCRGTACGCCGCGCTGCAGCAGGAGCAGGCGAGCGGCGGTTTGCACCAGCTGGYCAGGCCCCTGGATAACCCTGATTTTTGGAGCAATTTGCTTTTTTTTCAAGTCAAGAAGGACAAAATCGTGCCAGGCAGCTGTGGCGGTGCTGAGGGTCAGAGCTCCCGTGCCCAACCTCCGCGTGGGATTCCCGAGCTGCTYGCAGCCACGCTGGCAAATGCCCAGCTTGGGAAAAAGAGGTCTGAGCACAGGGATAAAACACCCGTCTTCGGCTGCCTCTTTATCATCCAAGATTTATTTTTCAGACAGAAGGAAATTAAGATAAATCTGTTTGGGAGTTTGTTTGTTCTCCCTTTCTCATGTTTTTATTGCTCTCTCCGGTAGGTTTTTGGTGTCAAGGTGGGAATCCTGAGCAGTCACGGAGAGGAGAGGCGATCAGCTTGGTGTTTTTGCATTAACATCCATGCAGAGGACCAAGAGATTGTCCCTGACCAGCCAGCCAGGGGACAAGCTAAGGGTGGAGCAGCAGGACCCACGAACGGCGTTGGGAGTGGGGGAGGAAGAGAAAACGAGGATGAGGATGAGTACGAGAAGTCCTCCCCAGGAACCTGGACAGCTGATTCAGGCTTGGTGGTAAATTGCCCATGGCCCTTTTTTCACGTGCGATTGTGAATTTTGTCAAAACTTTGTGTGGCAGTTTCATTTTGCGTCTTTATTGTCTGGCGAAGGAGAGCTGGGAGTGCTAAATTAATTTCCGCGGTGAGACCAATAAATTCAGTGCTCTTGCTCTAAAAGATGCATTAATTTTTTTTTTCAACAGACACAAAACTGCCTGGCTAAATACATGTTGCACACAGAGAGCGGCCATGCAGCCTGGGCACAGAAACCGTCAGCTTCAATAAATAAATGAGCCAGATACTAAGAACACTAAGAACGCATCGTCCGTGGAGAAATTGCAGTTCCTTTTGCCTTTGATTTTTAGCCTTTTTTACCTGGGGTGGGTGAAAGTAGCAGGCTTCACTCAGGCTAGCTCTGCTAGTGGCTGCCCGAGGGATGTTTCCTTCCAAGGTCACCAAACTCAGAGCTCTGGATTTGGAGGTGGTTCAGCATATGCTAATTCTGGGGGTTTTTTTTGGAGCCTGATCCAGACCTGGAAGGGGTCTTAGTATTGCCTATCTAGAAGAAGTCAATTAGAAGGGCACTGAACAACTCTTTTGGATGAATGGTTGGTGGCTCTTTTGTTCCTGAGTCTGAAAATCAAACCCAGAGGCCCTGGAAGGCTTTCAGAAGTGAGGACAACCAGTGATGCCAGGTGACGCCTGGAAGTGCTCYGTGTCCACCAGAATCCTCCCTGCTGCGGTACGGTCCCGTTTCTCAGATGGATCTCTGTCCTGTACTGTCTAGCCAGCTCATAGATTTTCTGCCAAATTCTCCTTGCTGTGCTATGACCTCATCCCTCCAACAGACCGGTTGTCCAATTTGACCGTTTCTTCTCCTGTCTGGCACGTGAAGGATGAACTCTCTGAGACAAGGTCTTCATCTCCGCTCCAGCTTCACGCTGCCTCCTGCCTGGACTAAAGTCCTGTGCATGCACAGGACGGGGTACAGCTTGTGACCCCRTGGTGATTTCTCTGCAGATACTCCAGGGAATATTTTTCCATAACCATCTCAGATGTTTCAGGGTAGGTAGAGAGAGGCTGGGAGACGTCTCAGTGTTTGTCAAAAGCAATAGGAAAAAATCAATAGGAGGAAAGATACAGCTCTATTTCCTTAAAGCTAATAGTGTGTCCCCATCAGTGATGCAGAAAAGCAAAACAAAGCAGAGAAGTCTCGAAAAAACCTACAGACCCAGTAGCCTCTGTGTGGCAGAGGAAAGGCAGAGCAAACATCAGAGGCAATGCATGTAAATCCCCATGCAAATGGCAAAGCTTTAACAAGATAAAGTTCCCACAACGGTTTTTGCTGCAGCCCCAAGGCTAGAGACGAGTATTTCATCCTGTGCAGGAACCKGGAGCTCGAGCACAAACAGCACTTGCAAGAAACGGAATGAAGAGGACAATTTAAGACAAAGGTGGTCATAAGCATCAGATGAGAAAACACAATAAAAACGAAGATTTCTTATTCTGCAAGTGAATCCATCTGTTTCAAAGGTGCTACATTTATGTGGTACAACGGTGGAACATTTTTATTGGGGACTAATTGAGCCAGTGATATAATTACAACAGTAAATTAAGGACTGAAGTATACTTTGAACGTAGGAATAAATTCATAAATACTTCCTTATCAGTGGCATGTAGGAAAATGGCCAGAACCAATTTAGCAGGGAGGAACGTTTATACGTTGCCCATCTCAAGAAAATGATGAGCCTTCTCGTCATATAAAAATTAGTGATACATCGACTGCTTTGATTGTAGACCTTTTATTCATCACTTTGGTGCAATCAGTTTTACTATTGGGTTAATAAAATTTAATTAATACCTAATTAAGGCTTGCAGTGAAGTATATGCTTTTTGGATTACTTTGTAATCGGAGTGTTTACGTAAATGTGCAAACCACAGGCAGAAACTGATCTGCGTTTCTGAGTGCTGGTGTCTGCTATTTGCCCACATATGACTTRCTGGTCCAGGTTCAAAGATCTCTCTCTCTGTCTCCACAGCGAGACCCAGATCTCCTCTTCATGCCCAAAACAGAGCCAAGCTTCATCGTCCACAAAGCCGTGTCCTTGCCCAGTTCCTGGCTGCCGAGCGGGAYGGTGCTGTGCAAGCCGGGGAGAAAAGCCGAGTTGCCTCTGAGCTCCAGGAAGGAGACAAGGTTGTCAGAAAAGCCTCTTTTTGGAAGGACAAGCTGCACCTGGGTCTTTTGCTTGCAAGGTTGATGCAGAATTCGTTAAAACACTTGGCTTTCTCCAGTCTGCCTTTACTTACTAATTCCAGCCATGCTAATCCAAACCAGTCAYTGGTCAGGAGGATAAAATGCTGAACAACCAGCTACCCAGAAGCATTCTCAGTCAGTCCTATCTTTCCCAATCATTTTACAAACAATTAGTGTCCAGGATATCCCAAAATTAGAGTAATAAATCCAATACCAGTTCTTTCCTTGGAATAATTTTTCATAGCTCAATGACAGTCTAAGGTGTTGCAGGAAGATTCAGTCCCATGCACATCAGGCAGAAACTGGATATTGGAAAGGAGAAAGGCCCTTGAATAATGAGTTTAATGTAGAAAATGCCATCGAACTGTTTTTTATAGAAGTGTATCCCTCAGAAACTGCTGACTTCTCTTTTATTATATTTAGCAATACAAATAGCTGAAGACTGTGTTTGGCCCGTTGCAGATAAAGTGCTGGAAAGACAGTTGTGGAGTGAAGGGACATTTATTTCTCTTAGTAAGACCTGCACTGTCCTGCCACAGCTGGTGAATCTTATCTCTAGAGCTATTCTTTGGAATAAAGCATTTAGCCTTTTGTAACTGGGTCTTGTTACAAGGAGGCTAAGAGAAGATTCAATTACATGCCACAGCATGGGGAAGAGAAACGTGTTCGAGCTGAGTCCTGATGCAAGGGAAAGCAAGCCATGCGGTAATCACAGAGCACACGTCTTCCAGGCTGCACGCAGGAGACCTARCTGACCACAAAAAATGTAAATCTAGAGAGAAAATGAAAGGTAAGAGCCTTGAGTATGCTCCATGACGGATGTGAATTTGGGAATGTGATGCCTGGAGACTCGTCTGGTTCTTCTTGGAAGCTCTGGTTGTTCAGCCGTGCAGGAGCTGCAGCGYGGCTGTGCGGAGCGCCTGGCTCAGCTGCACGGGGGCTGGTGGCGGTGGCTGGGCCACTCCAGCTCTCTTAGAAGCCRTTTGCCTTTGATGCCTACTCCACTTGCATGATTTCACTGCAGATACTGTGTCTTGCTATTATTTACACACACAGGAACCAGAACAAGGGCCCTGAGACCTTTGGAGGTCTCACAGTGCCATGCTACTGCAGCTGATAATAATTTATCAGCCTGTGGAGCTAAGGAGATCTGTGGGCAAACTGAACAGGCCACGTGCAGCTCTGGTGGACACAGAGCACCTGTGGGACTGATGGGCAYGAGGAGTGCTAATGCTATCATGTCGTGGGACAAGTGCTTCAGGAATTTAAAGCAGAGATATATCCCTCTCCCCAAGTWTTTCTCTAGGAAACAGAAGAAAGCATTCAAGGAACCTCCCTTCCTCAAGTAACACAATGCAGAGTGCAGTTAGCACAGTCTTCAAATTTACTGTTGTAATYGTAACAACAGTTATTAACTCCCTTGCTTTAATACTGCCTCAGAAGCAGTCAAGATCAGGGGATCACATTATGCAAAGTAGCCCATTAGGTAGTTTTACACTTTTGCAGATGGAACTGACAGTCTAAATACTCTGGCCAGATTTTGCCAAACACAGTGCCAGCCTCTTGCTGGGCTGGAAACCTGATCCAAGCCCTACGTTGGCACCGCGCTGCCAGGGCTGCTGCTGATCACCGCGATGGCCAGSCACCAGCCGGTGCATCCAAGAGCAGGGCAACCTGCTGGGTTTTCATCAAAGGCTCATTTATCACTTGTGAAAGTACATGACGTATCAAATGTTTTGTCTTGATTAACGATGCTAATTAAACTAATGGATTTGAGTAATTTTAAAATTGGTATTTTTATACAATTTTGTGTTTGCTCTGCAGTAGCCAGAACTTACTGCCCTGACAGCTTCTCTCAGTCATGTTGAACATTATGTGCAGGCATCATCTTTAAGGTCATATAAACAGAGCAAGAAAGCTCTTCATATTTATCTCAGCCCTCACCACGCTACCCGCTGTACATTCACAGGGGGTGCAACAAAGCAGATTTCAAAACTAGGGAATGGAGTTGCCAAAAGCAATAGGCCCATAGAGAAAAAGACTGGATTTGGAGTCAGGATGTGGGACTGGGTTTAAGAAACTTCACTCCTCAGCTCTATTACGAGTTTCTCGAGGGCCGTGAGGAAGCCACTCTGCTGGTCAGCTCTGAGTCAGACTGTCTGGGTACACTGTCAGCTTTCCGTGGCAGAGGCTGCAGATGAATTGGGCATGTCCTTTGCTATGTATAATGTACACACAGATGTGGGACAGAGTGGCACGCCAAGCCAAACTTGGGACTTGAAGGTGATACCGTAATGCAGTAGAGTACAGGCACAGTTACCGTGTAGATCAGGTGAGGTTGCAACAACGAGAGGCTGCTTGCATGGGTCAGTCCTCTGCGCACACCTGCAACCAAAGAGCAGAAATTACGCATGTGGTTTTGTGGGTGCAGGATGGTACACACACCTAGCTTTAAAAATCTTGTTGGTTTTATTCTACCTTACAGGTAGGATTTGTGTGTCTGTATTTATTTACAGGACACCATCGGCCAGAGAGCCCTGTGACTACTGACCATGTAATTACTTTGGAAGGCAAGATCCACGTGTTGACAGGGTAAATAAAACACAACATTATTTTTTCTCCTCTGCAAGGCAGAGGGTTATCAGGAGATCTTGCTGCTGCACATTATGTAGTAATTATGGCTCCAATAACCAGTAAACTTCCAATATTGTTACCAGGTGACTGTCAGGAACAGGAGACTGTTATATGCTGAGGCTATGCAAGCAGCAAGTCCAGGAAGCCAGGGGCTGAGCTGGCTGCTGAAATCCCCATTCCYTCCAGTTCTCTTCTAACGTTTTGTCTTGAAAAATTTTGACCTCCCTGGATGGCAGCTTTCAYAATCCAGCTCCAGAAATGATTCTGCCTGTGAGGAGGAGAAATGCTGAGATTTAACCTGTGGCCTTAGCTGTGTTTGCACCCTGGACCCCCAACAGCATGGGTCACAGCAGCTGTGCTGGTGACTGCCTTCCAACTCATGACAGCATTGTAGTCTGATGGCCACGAAGGAACCAAGGAAGGAAGAAAACAAGCAAGAAAGTCTTTGTCGAGCCTTACTCAGCATCCCACTAAATCTATATACTTCTGTACGTAAAGCTGCAGCTCAGCCGGTACCATCTGTAAGCATAAATCCTGGYCTGACTTGCGTAAAAGTCTGATCTCTGATGCTGAGCATGCCTGCAAGAAGTGATGCCTTTGGAAAATGAGGAGGCTCTAGCCTGTGAGGTGAGAAAACAAGAAATGAAGAATGAGTTTGGGGGGGTGTTGTATTCTTTAGGTTTGTGGTTAGACTGCAATGGCATTGGCTTACTCATGTTTAGTAAACCTAGAAACAAGTCTGATGGATCAGCAAGTAAAGGATTCAGTGGCCTGTTCTGCAATGAGGGCTTTGAGGAAAGAAGCAGGAATAAAAGCTTGGGATTCATCTGAACTACAGGAGAATTGTACTGTGGAAAGGAGACCCTATTGCTTGAAGAGCCAAGGGTGGCCCGGCCCTCTGTCTGGGGGAGCTGCCCATTACCAGAGCAATTGCAGGAGACCCTGGGGTTTTCTGGGTGTCTAGACCTTGCCCATGTTCAGTGAACTTGGTCTCTGCCTTGACGCACGAGCCACGATCAAGCCTGTGCTGAAGTTGAACAAGTCAAATGTGAACTCTTGTCTGGGGTAACACACAGCATCAGACCTATTTCTGCACACTTTTTCTTAAACTTTACAGTCCTTTGATTCAGTTTTTAATTATTATTCCTTATCATGCTCAGCGTGTTTCTGCTGCACTTATGATACTGTCTCTGGCGGTTAATTTAACACCTGCAAATTCCCAAAGCTGTTAACCTAAATCTAGTGGATAAAGTCTTTGCCATATATTTAAAAGATCATGAGGTCAAGTCTACTTGGGGCTGAGCTTTTGTTACCAAGTGTGTAAACTATCTATTAGCCTTCCTGCATATGATAGACCATTGTAGATTTTTTACTTATTTAACATCATTATCCAAGACATTCTGCAGTTGACTGAAATATTATACAACAAAACAGAATCTCAGAAGTGAGTGTACTTGGGAATACTTTTTACCATACTCTGTTTGAGAGGGATAAATATTGATCCAGAGACTTTGGGTACATCGATTATCCTTTTAGGGGAAGCATGGTAACATTAATAAATCTTGGGATTTTGCTTCTTACATTTCTCAGAGACTATCTGCTCAGCACTTTCACTTGCTGAATAACTGACTGGGGTCTCTTGTATTTGTTTTGTTTTTTTCTCCTTACCAGCATGGTGCCAGCCCTGTRGAAACAAATGCAAGTCTTTCCACTGCCATCGCATGAAGTCCTAACTTTCCCCCAAGCATATGAATAATAGAGAAAGGTTACCAAACTTAGTTTATAAACCCCTATCAAATGACAAGCTATTATTTCCCCAGCCTGTGAGAATTAAGGATAAACTGTCCTTTTACTTAAAAATGGAGGGAAAAAGAAAATCTTGAGGAGTTACTCAAACTCAAATATTTCAGACTGTTGGATGAAAAGAGAAGAAATTTTCAGTGTCCAAGGTCACCACTCATCACAAATTTCTTGCCATCAACCTCTTCATTTAAAGTAGAGAACTGTTAATTTGATCATCTCAAAAGATCTCAGCTGCCACTATAATAGACCAAGGAGGTTCAACATCACTAGTAACCTTGGAGGATAAACAGTGAACCTGCATCATGAGTCAGAGAAGTGATTTCCGTGTAAAATTGCAGGCGAATCTGTGTGAGTGTAGCTGGCCAACAGATCCAACATGCTTCCCTGATCTTCTGCAGAAAAGAGCAGAACTGCTCAAAAAACTGCTCCTTTTCCCCCCACCACCGGCATGGAAAGCAGATGATGGGTCAGAAAGGTCAGAGAAGGCTTTGATACTCTCCTGGTGATGGCCCTAACTAAACTGCTGTTTTTCTCAAATGAGGTGCTAGCTGGAGAACTATTGTGACAGCAAATTACGCTGCTCTCCTTGAGCCAAAAGGAAATCTTTCACGAGACATCTGTGACCCTGAAAGATCAATGGCAGGTCAGATACCTCTTAGAAACACATATGATATTGGCACACTCCTGGCATTGCGCTCCAAGACAAGCAACCCTTGGCCAATTCATTCTGAAGATGAGGCAGCTAATTTGGGCTCATAAATCATGGATCATGGGAAATCACATTGGAGAACTGGACTTGCAGTTCATTCTTATCAGTGTTTTTCAGGTCTTCGCTTGCTGTCAATAGCCCTCCATTTGCCGCGGCAAGAGGCATTATACATACAGCTGTAATTACAGCCCGCTCATTCTGGAGATTCCTCAGCAGCTGTAAATGTGCATTTAAGTCAAAGGAATTGTGCTGATGTGCAGCAGATGAGGATCTGCCCTATGGTTTTAAAGGCACCACTTAATTTACTTCAATCATTTTCCTGCAGAGGAGCAACTTGGAAAACCATCATCACGCAGATGAAAAGAAGCCTACAATTTTTCTCCTTGCTTATGGGCTGCACACCTGCCCTCTTGGGAAGCAGGGGAAAAGAACCGACTAAGACAAAATTCAGACTCACCTCCCGTGCTGCTGAAAGCTGCCTGGACGCCATGGCTGAGCACAGGATGGAGATGGGCAGAGGGGCTGTGTTTAACGTTTTGGATCAGCTCCACGCACCTCCCTGAGGGTGCCGTCCCCATTTAAGCCTCCACCAGCACCATTAGCCTGCCTTGGTCTCTGCAGAAAAGCTGGAAGAAACCGGACAGTCCCCTGGGACAACATGTCACCGAAAGGGCAGGCGACCTCTGAAACAACAGCTCAACATCCATGAGAGCTGCGGCTCTTCCCCGCTGCTCGCCCGACCCCTGCCCGCAGAAGAAACCTGAGAGCACTTTCTGGGGACAGCAGCAAGCTCGACAGGCTCATAAACATCGCCTCGTGCACCCTTTCCTTTCTGACAGTAGGAAAGCATTTGATCACATTGGATTTGTGCCATTTTGCRGCTTATTTGAACGAGCGCAAGGGGAGAGCTGGGAGCAGCAGCGACTGTGGGAATTTCATGGATTCAGTGGAGCTGTCTGGGGAGAGAAAGGGCAGCCAGGCCATGAACGGCTTATCAGTGTCTCCATCTGCCAGGTCGCCTAAAACCAGGCTCAGGCTGCTGAGCTCYGGAGCAGAGCAATGTAGGGCCTGGCATTGCTGCACAGGTCCTGTGAGCAGAGGAGCAGCTGCAAAATATTACTATTTTTTTTTTTTTTTTTTACAGAAAATCCAGATCAGCTCTAACAATGAAAACCAAACCCTAAATATAATTCCTCCTGATTTTCAGGCTTTTTGGCTGTAAATTCTAAGTCTTGACACAATCTCCAGTTGGGACAAATGGCCYTTTGAAAGCCATTTGCACTCCCACTTTGGAGCCCTGGTTTGCTTTAAGATATGGGCTCTTAGYTTGCAAATGCAGTGCAAATTTATAGTGCTGTGTAGAAGAGAAATCAGTCTTTATACTGGACCCTTGGATTTTTTATAGCTCCTATGAATAAAACTTGAAGAGTTTTATTAAATAAGAAGGTGGGTCATTCTGGAGAATGGTCAGTTAGAAACATTGTACTGGTGGGGTGAACCGTTGCTTTTCAAGCTTCTGGGCAATCTGTAGTCAATCCAAATGATAAGAACTTTGTAGACTTTGGGGAGCTCTAACAGCTTAGGCCAACTGCAAGCCTGCTGGGCATTTGCAGCAAGGATTAATCAAGTGCTACGTTTTTCGCTGTGTTTTGCTAAGGGGATGGTCCCCATCAGCCCCAGGTAGCAGGAGAACCGCTGCTGGTGCATCTAACCGCGCAGTGTAGGAACACAGCGGCGTCGATCCCCCTCCGGGTGAGGGGGCTGTCCCGGAGCTGGACACGGTCCCACAGCGAACCGTGCCCGGACAGTGCCCGGCAGCACTGCTTCTCAAGCCCTTCGGGAAGGGGCGTCGCTTTGGAGCTGTTAAGTCRAGGTGGTTGCTCTGCTCCTCCAGCAGCGCAGCCAAGCACCAAATCCAGCCCAGCGGTCAACCAAGCGGCAGGCTGAACCTCCCGCCTGGCCTCAGCGCACCCCCAGAGCCAAGGACTTCTTGGCCAGGCTTCGGCTTCAGGGGTGTCACGCGACTGCATGCAGACCAGGCACTTTCCCAGCGGATACGGCTCAGAGCACAGAGCAGCTTTTAATGACCCACCACGGGGGAGCGCGCCACGGCTGTCCCGTACTAACGCCCGCTCGAGCCTCGTTGCTCCGCACCTCGGTCCTCCCGCATGTACCTATGTGCATGAGTGAGAGAAAGTGCGAGAGAGAAATGTGTATAAAGTGCATTACATATGTATAAAAACAGATGTGTCTATATAAGGAGCATGTAAATGTATCTATACTCACACATCCAAACATATATAAGAAAAACCTCGTTAGCTGTTTTGGCTGAAGGCTCAGTGTGATGGGGCAACAATCCAGGGAAATGGCATGAACTCCCCCAAATAAAACAATAATGACAGCGTTGTTTAGCATTCCTGTTATCACCACCACAAATTCTTTCCATTGCTACATGCCAAAATGTCATTCAAAGATTTCACTTCTTTTTTTTAATAAACTGAAAGAGTGAGGGATGCAATAACTTTTCTAACGCAGCACAAGATTGTCAGATGTGCAGGAACTCTTTGGGTACGCGGCATGTTGGAAAAGCCCAGAAAGAGTGAAGAGAGCGGAGCAGAACAGGTCTCACCACGTCCAGCATCTTACGTGCTGCATCATGCTTCATTCTTGTATGGGAAAAACCAAGCTAAGTTCTTCCTTATTGCATTTACCTTCTTGTCATCCGCATATACTTGCTTTTTAGTGTGTGTGTTTTTCACATTATCACTTGCTAAATATATCACAACACATTTCCTTTGCTCTGTAGCTTCAAGACCTCTGCAYGCCTTTCTCTCCTCACAAAATGAATCACCGGATCAAATATTTAGATTAAAAAAAGAACACTATCATACACTATACRAGCAATTTGTTATCACAGCATGCAAACGAGGTAGAGAGGGAATATGCTAAGCTAAATTTTATGTAYAGCTACTGTGTAAATTTGCCTATTTCCCAGGAGTGGTATTGTCAGTATTAATCGTAATAGCATTTCTAATATGGCATTTTTCCAATATTTTGTCCTTAATTAGGATTCTGGTCATACAGCTCCATTTTCCTCCCGCTGTGCTTCCCCATCCCCTCTGAAGCCTGCCCAAGCCTCGTGCAAGGGGTCGCAGGTAGCCGCGGGGCGGCCTCTCRCCCTGCTACCGCAGCCCGGGCAGGGCTCGACGTGCTCGCGCCAGTCTTGGCCGTTTCAACCACGCGATGCCTCGTCCTTAAAAGAAACGCGGCGGTGGCCCTGCGCATGGCACGCGTGCGTCCCCGCCTCCGGCGGCTGGAGCCCGATGCTGCCCCCGCGCCCGTGGAAGGGTTTTCTTGGGAAACGCGAGCAGATCGGCAAACCCTGGGGTGAGAAGAGCAGCAAGGGCACATTGCAGCTGGAGATCACTGGTAGCATGGAAACGGTTAAAAAAATATATATAAAGCAGTCTGGGTTGGTTTAAAAGCTAATGGAAACGTCCTGTTGGTGGGAAGATGATATTTTTTGTAATGAACTTGGTGAGCTGCTGCTCCGTGGCCTTGGGCGAGACCTTTAACCCGCTCTGCCTCAGCCGAGCCAAGCACGGAGGGAAAACACTGATCTTACCCGGCCCGGGAAACACGCTCCAAACGCCGCGGGTGAGGGGGATCCTCACGGTCACGGGAGAGGAGGAGGGCAGGGCGCAAGACCTCTGCACGGCACGGATCGGGAGCGCTCTTCGGACTTCAGCGGAGCATCACCAGTTTGTCGCTGGTCCTATTTTATCCCCTCATGGAAATTACAGAAAATGGCCCATCCTCAGCTGGGCTCGAAGCAGTCAGGCTGGGCCAGTTCCATCGGTTCTGGTATTAACCCTCTTGGGTTATAATCACTCTGAGAAGAGAAATGAAGCAGACTGACCTCTTCTTTTTCACTCCTGAAATGCCTGGGAACAAACCAGTTTATAGGTTTACAGAAATACCCTGGAGTCCTTTCAAATAACCAGAGGAGAAAGAATATTTGGGGCYCAGTCAATAAACAAGGGCAGGGCTGTTGTCACCCTTCGCAGCCTCTCTTCATCTGAGTTCCCATTATGCAGTAAATAAATAGYTATCTGTTATATGGCTATTTTTTAATAAAAACATTTTGAAGTGTTTTGCTTTTCCTTAATTAAAAACACATCAAGTCACGGATAAAGCATTGTGGAATGGCTTGTTGTGGCATTGCATTTTACAACAGGCAAGCAAATTTCTAATAAAATGTTTTTTGAAAGGAATATTGCCTTCATTCAAATCTCCTATAAAAACTACCCATCCATTAATTCCAATTAATGACATTACAGCATTTCCACTAGCACTGGTAGTAATTCTTGGCTAATGGATGATTTTCAACAAAATCAGGATCAATGTAAGTTAGGACAGGACCCTTGCAGAATTAATTTACTGCCCTGATGGTAGTTGAACCAAAGCACTGTGGTCTTCTCAAGCATATAAATCACAGTGGTTTGCAATGGCTTCTCGGTGCCATTGTATGCAGCCTGTGCTACAAGATTCCTGGAGGCCTGGCAGAAAGAGTAAAACACATCCTGCTTGGCTGCTGCATCTTGCAGATCGGTTTTGTAAAAGCTGCCCTGATGCACAGGAATAGGTGCTTTGCATGGAAGGACCCTGGGTGCAGGGATCAGGCCTCAAGGCAAAACAAAAGTAAGGAGTGGAAACAGCCRTGGAAAAAAGCCACCACTTGTCTAWCCAGAGAGGAGARAGTGAATTCAATCTGCAAGAAAAGTCAAGCCACTTGCACAGCTGGTACAAATCTGCAATACATCACCTGAGCAGGCTGCCAGGTTTTACCCCAGCTGCAGGGATGGGCCTCCTCTGGATTTCTGTCTCCTAGATCTCGGTGCAACTGAGAAACTGCCCCAAGCATCAGRATAGGAGCACCAGGGAGCTAAAAATAGGATAGAAATATTATATCTGTTTAAAGGAGTTGGTGGAAAGACCAATGTCCTTTTGCTTCTCCAATTTTATCCATTTTTCTTTTATTTTAATATAAGCTGTAATATTCACTGCTTGATCCCCAAAAGGGAAGCTGGAAGCCAGTTAGACACYAAACAAGGTAGGAAGTGCTCAGTAAGAATGGATTTTCTGCCTAGTAACTTCTCACAAAAACCATGAGGAGCAGAGCACACAAGGTGCTTTGAGGGCTGCACAGGAATAAGAGGCTTTGACCTACTAACAGCAGGAAAAACCCTCACAAAACAGAGGGAACTTATAAACCAGATATAGGAGATGAAGTTCTTCAAGARTGAGTCTACACCCAACTCTTCCAGAAAGCCTCCTTCTGAGAAGTAGCATCTCACTGTTTCTCTTCTCCCTGAGTTGGAAACTAATTTCAATCTTCAGGTGAGCATCAGCCCAGCCTGACTGCCCACAGCTGCTGCTGGTTGTCCATCAGCTGCTGCTCTGGGCACTTCACCCCCTAGAGCCATGAATCCCCTAAGCACATTATCTCTAGAAAAGGGCTCTGGCAAGACATATCCAGTTTTAAGAGCAAAAACCTTATTATAGGTTGGCTCTCAGGCCAACCAGCATCTCAGCAGCAATCAGAAAGGAGCAAAGCAGCTTGGGATGCCATGACAGTCCTGCACCCCTAAGATGGAAAAGGAAAGCACGAGAGAAAAACACCTTTTTCTAGATCTGTCCTCATTTCCACAGCCCATGCCAGAACTCCTTGCTGCTCACGCTCCTCCCTGCCATTCAGTATCTTAATCAGCTGGAGACCAAGCACTTTGGTTCCTCATCTCACCCCAGACCTGGTGACCATGTAGCACAGCATCAGCCCCCAAAAGAGCTCTGCTCTCCCTCCRAGCAAAGCAAACCAACTCCACCTGCCCCCAGAATGGGATTTATAGCTTCCTGCCCCCATTTCCACCCCACCCCCCACAYTGATTGGGCTCTGGCATCACCTGGTCATGGGAAGGGTTAAGTCATTTCTTCCTCCTCCTAAAGGGTTTTGATTAACATTTGATCACATTGTTTAATCTATGCATCTCTGCCTGCCTGCCTGGCCTCTCTGATGTCCTTTGGAAGAAAGAGCGGTAAAACTTAATAAATTGTAGATCTTGGAAAGCAATCATTCCGTAATCACCTCATCAGAGGCTTCACAGTGACTCTGGGAGCCTTGCATGAACACCAAAAATGGCAAAACAGCAGTAAAGTTGGGATGGGCTGGGACCAAATAACCCCCTTTTTCCTTCATATATATCATTGGTTTTAGAGAGATTGTTACTGGAGATCTTGCTGCAGATGGAAAGTTTTGTGTGTGAGAGTGGAGGAAAGAGCAATTAAAATAAAACTTACTCTTTATGCAAGCAGGTCTGGGATGCACTAAATTACATTTGCTCGCCAAAAAATRCCGGTCAATAGAGCACATGCAGCAATAATGAGATAGAGTCTGCACTGGCCTGAGCTCCTGCTCAAACCCTTTTGGCAGCACATCCAAATCCAGGCTGCCGAGTGGGGTGGCCTGTGGGGGACGTTGGAGGCACTGCAAAATATCCCTGAGACTCCCCAAAATGTTGAGCGCATCCCTTGAGGGCTCTCCTCTGAGCAGTGAAGCTCCTTTCCTCTGCTTTAAAAGAATTCTTATTTATAGCCTTGAAGAAGGCTATAAAGATATCTGATGGGATGATAGCACATCCTGAATGGTGACAGGGCAAATGTTCAGACGGGATCTTAAGCACATTGGCCTGGAAGYAGCCAGCAATGGTCAGCAAAAGTTGCAAACGTTCTTATTGGTAAGAGGCTCAGAGTGGTCAGGGATTGAAGGCTTAAGAATAGAAAGGGAGGATATTTTTTATGTTTTATTTCATGTATCAATAGCGTAAGAAAAATGCAGAGAGCAGCAGCACGAGAGATTTCTAAAACAGAAGAGACACAAAAGGCAAGCTGGTGTATCACTGATGTAATTCTTTTCTTCTTCTATTTTTTCCCCCAAAGCATTCATTTTCTAATGATTCAGCTGTGCAATTCAAGTCAACTCCCCTTTTGTATTGCAGATTTAGGTAGAAAACCCAAAGGGTGTTTATTACCTAACGTAYTACAGAGAAACGGCATTGCCAGCCAAAGGAGCAAGGATCGCGAGAGCAGGGCGTTAGCCAGTCTCCCAGCGCAGGTTCAGGGGGGATCCACGTCAGCATCCCTCCTGCTGTCAAAGGACAAGAAAGCGACTTAATAGGAGCTGTTTCCAAACCGCAGAGCCTGGTAACCTGTCATTTTCCAAATGGCTTTATTACAGCTTTCCGCTGGTCTCCAGCGTCGGAAGGAGCAGGGGTTCCTCCTCCGCCTGCCTGAACGGATTGCAGGTTTCCCGGCTGACACGAGCACCAGCGTACGGATGCTGGTGAGGAAGAGGAACGCCGTTTTGTCTGAYAATAAGAAGCCCTGATGGAATAAAGCTACATCCACATGGTTACGTCCACGCCTTGACGTGTCAGCTCAGAGAAGCCCTGGGAACCCTCACGTTAGCCCGGCAGCGATGCAGGCACGTGGATTTAAGGGTTTGGGGGCCACGTGTGCACCGTTCAGCGCAGCATGCCCGCCCTGCGGAGGGTGACATTTCAGCTTTGCGGATGATGATTTTGTGATGAGCTGAGGACACATGGGGCCCTGGTGGGCTCCACGCAGATGTGCCACACTCTGCTTCGAGCCAGTTTGAGCTATCTKCTTGAGCTGCGAGGAGGACGCGGGAAGTGGGGGGGTTCTCTTGAACCATGCTTAGTTATTCCCCTCCACGGCTTAGTCTCAAATGAATCTGTCTTCAAATCAGGCCTACATATTGCATTTCAAAAACTTAATTCCAGCCCTCTCTTGGTGGAAAACGTGCTTAACACAGAGCCATTCAACAAGACTTAAGTTTAAAACTAAACAAGTGCTTCAGCATTCACCTGGATGGAGCTTCTTTCCTGAACCAGGCACCTGGTGTTTTTTAAACTGATTGATATATTTGGAGTAAGCTAGTACTAATGATCACGTAAATTAAAATCTGGAAGACGTCCAACTTTTTAAAAGCTTCTTCTGACACTGCAGCTATATGCAAATCGACTTTGTGTTCCAAAGGTACCTGTATGGAAATACACTTTTACTTACAAATATTTTTGGGTAGAGGTTGCCTTTTAAAGAAGCTCYAGTAATTACGAATTACTATGGGGTRATTATTCAGGTCAGCTGGCATTAAGATCAATTTGGAATACATATTGTTCAAAATAACCCAAGCATGCCTGTCATTAACAAACATTGCTGAAAGTAATAATAAAAAAATACATGCATGTTCTTTGCTTTGTTTGCTTACTCCAGCAATTCTCTCCTGTTTCTCTTAACAGTGACCCAGAGTGCATAGCTCTCAACAAGGTGGGAATCTGCTCTACGTGTGTTGCAAGAAAATAAGGTTGGGAGCACCCAAAAGTAACATTAAAAAATAYGGCCTAAAACTGTGTGATGTGTGTTAATTCTCACTGAAAAATAACGCAGCCAGGTTTTCCCGTTGCTGATTCACATGTTTATGCCTTGCAGGATGTAAACGTCCATCTTGGCCATGACCCCTTCGCTCCAGCCCCAACATGGACACCTTACACACACGGGATGTGACAGGTATGGTGAGCCAGTGGGAAGGAAAGAAAAAAAGAAAATKTACCAGAGACGGATGGAAAAAGGGCTGAGGGTCCGTTTCGCCACAGCGCTGCCCAGCCTGCACCCACGGACCATGTGCACCACAATCCCCTCCCACTTCTGCCCACACCATGAGCACCTTCTTCTGCGTTTGCCCTGAGGCACGTGACTGTGCAAGTGCTGGGGACACGGCCCACTTGGGCCTTGTCGGAAGATGGGATCACATGTGTTAATCATCCAGGGATGTTTAGAGCACCAGAAGTCAATCYGCCAAATTAGCCGAGATTCACTGATAACCCTACAGGAGGACACAGAGCCTCCCTTGTGTCTTACAGTCTATGCAAATTAATACACTCTGATAGCAAAAGATGTCTCAGGGTGCAATCGGCTTGCCGATGGGAGAGGCTGTGGATGGCCATGAAGAGTTCCTCCTCCCAGGTCCATGCGCTGGTCCTGTTGGGTGCCCTGGGCTCCAGGTGCTTGTGCACCAGCTTCGGCAATGTTTCACCTCGTTGCTCTTGCAGGAGCAGAGTCTATCCTTTGTCTTGTCAGCGTGCCCAGTGCAGGTAGTGATACTGGTGATTAACCAATCAAAAAATCTTGTTTACTGGCCACTGGGTATGTTTCAGGCTTCACCCTTCATGCAATCAATGTGCCGTTCTCATGGAGGTAGCCACTCAATAGCAAGATGTTTGCTCAGTGCTTCTTTTCCTAAAAGTGAAAAAGGGAAAGTGGCTGCTGCGGGCACAACAGCGCAGACAGACGGCTAGCRTGAACCATGTCAAATGAAAACATGAGACATACTAAGGACTGGAGGGTTTGGGGGAGCATTACGAGGGCAGGGAAGCAGCAGGGCTGGGAGGAGGCGCGTCAAGGCATCACCAAGGCCTTGTGAATGACCCCTCAGAGAGCAGGGTTCCCTGTCCTGGAGCAATCTTGGAGCAACCCATGCCCTTTTGGCATCATTTCTGCCTTGCCTCCCTCTCTATAAAGGAACAGGAAAGTGGGGAAGTTGCGAACTCCACCAGGAAGCCTGAATTTGCTGGCAATGCAACAGCTGTTGGGTATTTTTCCTTCCCCAGACGGTGACGTACCCATACGCCAGGGCATCGTACCCAAGGGCAAGTGAAAAACCCAGATACATCCACCCGGGCTGTAACTCTCTGCGTCATCTCTGTCCTTCAGTGGTGTCCCCTTCGTTTCAGTGGAGAGCTGTTCCAAGAGAGCGATCCTCAAGCCGCTGCGTCTACTAATCTTGTAAGCGCTACTTATTTTTGCCCAGGCTATCAATGTAAAATGTCTCTCTGGTGCAGTACATTTATTAAAGTCCTAATGGAATTAGAGTCCTCCCACCAAAAAGCCAGATGGTTGGTGTTTTTACCTTATTAGTTAATGCAATTTAGTATTAAAGTTTTGAGTTAAAAACAGTTCATGTTTTTTTTCTTTATTACATCTGCTTATATTTTGCCAGGAAGATAAATTTATGTTTAAGTAGGGCCTTTCCTTTATTAATAAAGTCAATTAAAAGAATGACCCAAAYGAAGGGGATATTCAGTTTTGGAAAAAATCATTTTTTATTATTGCAGACTGTTCTGGCTCTGGAAGCTGTAAAGCTGAGCATGTGTTGGGAAAAGGTCTTCCATATTTACAGCATTCAACCTCCACCAAAAATCAGGAGGGAAAACAAAAATTGGAGAATCTCACAAGAGACTTCAYGTTTTTGCTGCTGTCAAATATCTTCTTTAGAGTGATTGGCAGCTGCCAATAKCTGTGTGCGCAGCGACAGGGCGTTGAGGAGGGATGTCCTTGGGTGACATGTGCTAGGGCACAAGTCGCTTGCTCTGTCCTGATTTTTTATTTCAAAAATGGGATTTGCATGAGGATGCACAAGCCCTTGGCTTTTCCTCGTCAGTGCCCTGAGGCCTCCTTCACACGTGGCACAAGGGCACAGTTCCCAATGACGCTCCTCAGCCTGCACCAGCGGCTCAAACTTCACACACCACCACTCTTCCTCAGTCTGTTCCACTTTCTTCTTTCCTTCTTAATTTTATAGACACGATTTACGTTAGAATGCTAGGCCCCTCTCACCACTTCTGGTGCATYGGGAACGGAGAGGTGATTTTGAAGAACGGAGCATCCAGGACCACCTCAGATTCAGGTGAGGAGCTGCTCTAACAGGACTGAGTAATGGGGCACAGGAGGAGGCCAGGGGACAACCTACATCCTCCCCCAGGGGCTGCTGGCACCATCCCTGGGGAGGACATGAAGGTCCAAACTGTGTCTTCTTCTGGGCTTCTCCACTTGTTGCCTTTGCCCTTAGCTAGGCACCATCTAACTTTGGGATCACTCCAGACATTTACATCGTCTGATATAAAACTGCTGCAATTTTCTGGTAGTCTCTTTTATATCCAAGCCCACAGTCTTTCCGTTTTCATAGCGCACTGTCTTTATGGACCTTTCACACTTAGGATTAGGCTGAACGGAAGATAAAATCTCCCTACAACTCAGATAAATTTCCATTTCCTTTTTACTACATTTTCTCTCTCTCTCTTTTTTTGGGGGGGRAAATATACATATCTCRGAGACACATCCAAGCAGCAGCAATGCCATCCAGCTTGTGTCTGCACACACTTTCAGCAGTCATCACAGTTGTCTTTGGATGTGAAATATCCACAATTTTAYACTGAAAATATTAGCATAACATTTATGGACAGATATAACCTGCTGGAGAGCTGGGGTCCAGATTTCGGCTGGGTTAATCTKTAACCTGACTGTAGCCAATGAAGAAAAGTCAAAGTGAGACAGTAATTTTCGCTTCCTGCATAGCAGGCTAGCATAGCTTGTAAGTTGTGCTCTATTAATTAGAAAGCTAAGAAAAGGCCTCAGATCCACCTCAGATAACAGAAGTGAAGTGCCACAAATAAATGAAGTTGGTTTTCTTCCAGATGATCAAACATCTCGCTTTTCCTGGGGCATCCGGGGTGGATTTCATGGCTACAATTCTTAGGAGAGAAAACAGGATGTTGTAAGGATGGATATCTGGGAGACGTCTTTGTAAAGCTGTTAACCCACAAAACACAAATTTGATAATTACAAATAATAATTTCTACTCTATTCTGCTGTACTCACCACCCATAAAAGTGCCTCTTGCCAGGTGCGCATTAAACGGTGCAACTCACATCCATCGTGCACGGCAGATTTCCTCTTTTGCATCCTCTCCCGAGCTGGGTTTGTAGCATGGTGCTTGGCATTGGCAGCGCTCCACTTTAGGATTTCTAAATGCCTGAACTACTCTGATTTTATAGTAGAAAAAAAAGAGAGAAGTGCTCTGCTAAAGTGGGCTGCACTGTCAGGTGTTGAGCGTGGTGGAGGTCTCTGCAAGGCTCCATGCCCTGTCCCGGTGGGCTCAGAAGTGCATGGGGCAGCTCACACAGTGCGTGAAACCATCCCGGGCTCTTGGGGGTTGTCCGGACCTTGCCGAAGCAGCAGGCAAGTGTAACAGCACAGTCAGGCTGCAGATGGTGGGAGAGGTTATGGCTATGGAGATCGCGTGGCCGCAGGGCTCTCAGCACCTGGGAATCCCAGACAGCCCCACGCAACTATGAGATTTGCTGGTGCAGAAAACAAGCGGAGCTCAACTTAGCACCACCTGTATGCCAGAAATGCTCCAGTCTGATTTTTCCAGCCTGTTTTCACATTCTGCATTAGCTCGTCGGTGCTGTGGGGAGGACGCAGTGAAGCACCCCCGGGAAGCGCCGCTGAGCTCGTGGGGATGGTGCCCAAAGGATCTCGAGGTTCACCCCACTGCCCCCCACCAGCAGGAGCCAGCGTCTCCCCCAGCGCCTGCTTTCATTGCGGGAATGATCGGGGCTGCAGCCTCAGAGGTGGGTGAAACCCCTTCCGCCTCGCCCCTCTGCTGCAAGAGGTGCTCCTCAGAAATTATTCTTTTTATTTCGCTCGAAGAAGCTTCCTGTAAACCAGAAGATATATGACTGTTTTGAAGAGTTTTAATACTTTTACCAGTAACACCTCGGTGTGGTTGTGAAGAAGCGAGCCGTTGCGGGTGAAGAAGTGCACAGCAATTTAGAAGATTTAATAGAAGTCGATTTTACACTTACACACATTAACATTCACATGGACTTGATAAGAAAAAAAATGCCCCATCCAGTTTTCTCCCAGCTACATGATGCTGTTTGCCAAAGCCTTTAGTTATAATTAGTCAGATTAAACTCTATCCATAGATAGCTCCAACTCTATCCAGAAAAGCTACCTCACTTTCTATTTTTACAAACCATGCTGACAATAAGTACTCTCAAATCCGACAGAATATATTGTCTTTGCCCATTGCCTCTTATAACCTGACAGTGAAAAATGTACACTTCAGCATCCAGGGAGTCATTTGTTACCTCTCCACTTCCTTCTAATTAATGAAAACATAAGGGAAGAAACAATAACTGGGTCTACCGTTCAGGCAGAAAATGATTATTGCGCAGATCAAATAAAACAATATTTTTGGCATTTGATTGCCTCAGCAATGACATAATCAACAGGGATTTTTACTGACTGTGCAATAAAACTACATACAACTATAAATGCAAAATACTTAAAGGTTCTGCGTCTCCCCCCCACCCTGCCATGTGGTTAGAGCTGTCGTAAAGGCTATCTTGAAGATCATAAAAAAGAGGTGTGCTTTATAGACARACGATGTTGTTACAGAAAAGGGAGAGATCGGACCCCAAAGCCAGTCCAAGGCGGCTTCACTCGCGGCGATGGCTTGTTTGGCACAGAGCACCCTGCAGAGCCCGGGCCAGGTGGCGCGTGTCTGTGCCAGGACGTGGGAAAGGGCCAGCGGGGACGGACGCTGTCGGCACCGGGCGCTCGGCTGGGAACGCCCCGCGCGGCTGTGCCGGGGGGAGGCCGCCGAGCGGCTGCGGGCCGAGCGAGCCCGGCCGGGCCGCAGGCCTCCCGGCGGGCTCCCGTGCCCCTTGGCACGGCCGTAACGAGCCTTCGCGCTCGGGGCAGCTGCCCGCGGTCCTACCCGCTGCGACCTTTGAGAAGGCAGGGTGGAGAAATAGCTGCAAATAATTTACGATGAATTTAACATTCCACCTGTTCTCTGTTGTAGCTGCAGTCATTGACCTTGAAGGGCAATTTCTCTGCTGTCCCCTTTGACTGAGGAATAGATTTAAGTTAAGCAGCTAGCAAGCAGTCCCCTGATTTTTGCTGTTTTTAACTTCAAATAGTGTGCAACTTTAGAACAGTGCTACTATAACAGCATTTTATTAGATGTTGTTTAAACAAAACACCAGGAAAATAACATTTCCTATTTGTTGAGAGTAAAATATCTACTTGAAAAGTTCTTACCCAAGGTCCATGTGTGACATGTCTCCGGGGTATCTGAACTCCTGTTTCAGAAACCTGAGATGTTCCCATTTATCATCGGTTCCTTTGGGCTTTCCATAAAAATGTCCTGAATATAATGATTGTCCTGGCCTCCATAAAAACAGAGGGCAGAAATTTCTCAGTTCATCAAAATTATTGAAATAGTGCTATTGCATTTGAGGGAGCTGTTGGGATGAGAACTGATGCCTTCATTAACCACCAGAAGCAAAAGGAAAGCCAGTGCAATTCAGGGGAAAAAAGCAGCACAGCAGTGATATTTTGACATTTGGGTTCACACTCAATGGCTCTTTATTCTGTGGTTTTGAATGAGACTGTGCACAGAGCGAGGTRCCGGGCTCGTCCTGGTGCTAAGAACGAGCCTCGAGTAACCTGTGACTGTGGTTCATCCTCCCTGCAGTAAAGTAAATGCAATTGTTTGGTTTGCACCAGCAATAAACAACATATCACAAGGGGAAAGTGTCACCGTTCCTTAGCCACTGCGGCTCGCGAGGGGGGGTGCCTGGCCACCTAGGAGTGACTCATCCGAAAGAGGATGAATGTCTTTCATCCTGTTAGGAAAAGCATGGGGTACTCGTTAATAATTGTGATGCACAGCCAGAAATAATTAGAGACTTCAAGACTGGCAATCATAAATTACTTTTCTTTTAATAACACAAYGAAGGCAGAGTCGCAGAGGTAATAGAAAAGTGCAGCTCAAGCAGAGAAGTTCAAATGAAAAAATCAAGGCCAAATCCATTTCTTTAATTCCTTTCTTGCGCAAAGGACAATATAATATTCAGGGTTTCCAATGGAGTAACTTTAACTGTAGGTCCTAATTTTGTCCATGGCTAACTCTAAGGGAGAAGAAGAAATAAAATCTTAATGGAGAACTCGTTGGCTGTTTAAAGCTATGAAATACAGCACTGGGAAGATTTCTTCCCCCTCTGCAGAAGGATGCACTGCCTAGGTGACGGTGGTGGTAGATGGGAGTGGGTCTGATTGCAGGCTGATTGCAGCTCGAAGGTCTAGGAGAAATCCTGGAAAGCGGCCAAGGCTGCTAATGGGAACTCCAAGAAGCATAATTCTCTCAGGGAATTTTCTTGAGATGCATCAAAGTGATAGCTCTACCATTGCTGGGGATATGTTACTGGCCTCTTGCCCAGCTTGCTCTCAGGGCTAGCACAGAAGAAATTAATAGGCTTAACATAGGTGATGAAGACAGCATGGGACAAACAATCCTGCAGGAAGACCCTAAGTGACTGACGTAGAGTGGCCGTCTTGAGAAGCTCAGGCTGGAGGAGATGAATCCTACCGAGAGCAGCAGCCTGGACACTGGCTTCATTTTAGTTCAATATGCACGGAGCAGCAGCGTTTGCAGCTATGGAAGCAAGATCATTGAATTCTACTTAGCTGATGTTATTCATTGCAGTGATTTTCTTTAATTGATGTGGAAATGAACATCCTTTTGTTTGTAGAGGATGACATACTTATTAATATACGATGTAAAACTTGAAAGGCAACCAAAAGAAGTGAAATAGCTTCTAAATCTCTGTGATTCTTTTGGAAWAGAGGAAAAGCTTTGCTTCCATGCTCAGAATATCCTTCAGAGACACAYCGCACTAGAGCAGCATCTGAAATGCCTGAGCTTAGGGCCCAGTTGTCTTGAGTGCCATCAAGCAAAAAAAATTATACAACCTTTAATGTGACTATCATTAAATACAATTTAATATACTTTCCAGAARGAATGTAAACATTTCTGAGCCAAAAAAAATGGGCTCAGTTTGAACTGCACAAGCATATAGCGTAGGCTGGAGGTTCCAGTGTGACTTTTACGTAGTAGTCTGCAATGTGTTCTATTTTAATTTGTCCCATCCATTTTGATGTCTTATTAACACAGCAGAGTTTTACATCAGAAGCATCCCCTTGAATGATACAAAGCTTAATGYTTTCCTCCCACACTGAAATAAACGTAATATGTGGTAAACAGATTACATCTGGTGATCCTTAGTGTAACTGATTGATCATCAATTTTAAAAAAAGGAAAACATCATTGGGTAGAAAATAGATCAGATATCGAGCCAGACAATTATCTCTTCTCCTGAATGAGCTGTTGCTTGCCAAACCAGAAAGAAACATCTATTTGGCAGAACAGTAAATGTAACTAATACCTTTAGGATACGTTGAACAAAATTATTTGCTAATAGTGCTCCAAGGACAGGAAAAATGCTTAGAATCAAGGTACATGTCCCATTAGTGGTGTGAAAATTGCTTTGTAGTGGTACAAGGCCCCACATGGAGGTGAGAGCTGTCACTGCCAATAGTGACATCTGTTATCTTCACGGCTGCCGGGGATCACGAGTGCCTCTTCTGCCCTTCGTGGCTGTGGTAGCCAGCAAAAGAAGACTGTGAACCTCTGGGTTTTGGGCACTGTCTGTCCACTTTCTCAGTGCTTTGGGTTCTTCATAATCTGGAACAAGCAAAACCAGCAGTTAGGGACTTCACTGGTAGCAGTATCTGTTCTTACCTTGCTTTGGAAGAGCAATGGCATCCTACCCTTTTTGYGGCCTCCACCAGGGCAACTTCCCTCAGGGACAAAGTGCTACCAGAATTTCTTCCTAGCTGCACCGCAACGAGGAATGGGCTTGCCAGGAATGCAGGAAGAGCTGAGGTGTGAGCTGAGCTTGCAAGTAGCAGCACAGCACCACGCAGCACCTGCAGCTCCACTGTCCCTTCTCTGCCGGCCCACCTCTCACGGTGCTTGGACAGGTACAGGCTGCGGGAGAACTGTGAGTCACCTGGCTGCACCTCTCTGACCTCCCAAAGRGGCCAAGAAAACTGAGACTCGTGACTGCCCCCAGGGCTGACATGGACTTGAGCTGAGGGCTGCGCTGTAGAAGTTACTCTCAGGCATGTGAGAGTAAGACAGGCCACACTGGGTTAAACACCATCCTARCTAGGTGTAGGTTATGGAGGCAGCTGGTTGACTGGGAGATCTTGGATGCAGAGCTAGGCCTTGCTTCCAGTGGGAAAGGGCTGCTCCCTTGGTGTGGTCCTGCCTGCCCGTCCTCCCGAGGATCAAGAGCTCCTTGCCAGCCCGCTGTGAGGCCTCCCCAGCCTCCCTCCCGCTCCTGCTGGAGACCTCAACCTCCTGCTAAAGGTGACGTGCAGTAGAAGTCCTTCAGCAAAACAATATTATCAACTGTCACAATCCAGTTTTCTCTTTTAAAAGATATATGTCACTTCACATCAAACAATTTGTTGGATAATGGAATATATCAAAGGAACACTGTCAAGGTATTTTAGGCAGCAGATCTGACCCACCTTAAAATAATTATTATTACATGCGGATAATTATTTGAAATCCAGATGTCTTTTTTTAAGAGGAAAATTACACTTTGCCCTTGTAAATTTGATGTCTGCAGTTAAACAAAAACAAATGCAAAAAATTCAGATCAAAAGAGAAAAAATGTGTTTTATTTTGCTAGGGTCTATAGAAACAYAAGTCATTTCTTTAGAGCTGCTGAGTGTGACTAGCTGAAGCACCCTGTTGCTCGAGCTGTGCTGTCTTGCTGCCGAGGCTGATATACGCGCAGAGATTTTCTGGCATGAAGCTCCCCTGAATTAACATATTGTTTCTCTGAATAGTACTGTTTGTCCTGCAGAGTGGAAAATCCTGCTGCCTGAAAAAATGATCTCAAGGGACCACCTCTAAAGGGAAGAAAGAAATTTATTCTCCAGGGCTCTCACGGTCTTGGTCTCTGCTGAGAGTGACAACCGGCATGACTCCACATACCAGCAGAGGTCCTGGCTCAAGAGCTGCGCTGAGACAACACCAGGTAATTTGATGTTGACATTAAAATTTGTCAGCATCCAAAACAGCAGGGGAAAACCAACAACATTTGCTAAAAGGCAGAAGATAAAATCACTACATGAAATTATTTCTTCAGAATGACCTTCCAAAAATACCTGCAGTGATCAGCGTGGATGGCTGGAGAGCTACAAACTGCCTGAGAACGGCAGAGGCTTCACTGAAGCCGATTCCTCCCTTGAGATAATTCGCACCTTACAAAACACAGTCCCCAAATAAATTATGCTCAAAATGAACAAAGACTCCAGTCGCAAACAAGAGCTGCTCATTCTCTCTCATTAACCCAAAGGTTAACCCAAAAGGTCCTAACGAGCAGATTGGGGCTGTAGCTTGGGCACTGTGCTCAGCCCCAGGCAGCATCTCTTGGTGCATGGAGCCAGCACGTCTCTCTCAGCCACCATCCCCTAACAAAACCGGCAACACTGTTTGTCGGTCCACTTTTCCTGCATCTGATAACATTTACTTCAGTTTTCCAGGAAAGTCTTTGCAGTGGAAGCCTCATTTGCATTTCCTGCTGCCTCTCAACAAGGGCAACATTAYGGCGGGCTCTGCAGCAAGACCTCACTCTCTAGCCCTTGCCTAAGTCCTGTTTAATTTCACAGTCTCTTTGCTGAAGCCAGGAACACCACTACGCTGCTGGATACAAATCATCAGATGGGCCTGTGTATACTCTTAATTTCCAATACATTAGCAACACACTCCAAAGCTCCATTCCAAGACATAGCCAATAAAAATGAATTAACTGAACAGTCATTAGGATATAATGTGGTAGCGTTAAGGTGAGTCACAATATAATTACCATTATTTCTAATGGAGTTACCATACCACTACTGCAGAACAACACATCTCACCTCTGCTTCAAATAGACACACACCTCATTGCACATGCACTTTGGTGCACACCCAGTTCAAGCACAAAAATCATAGAGATATCCAGTGCATGCTTGGAAAGTTGCAGCCCCAAGTCAGATGAGTGTAAAAAMCATTGGTGCTGTTAATGGTTGGACTTGTTAGAAAATCTGGGCTGGCATCAGTGGCATCAAAGGGAGCCTTTCTGTTGATTATRGTCTGTTTTGGATCAAGACTTTCATGCTTCTTAATGTAGATGCATGAAGAAAAGAAGCTTAAGCACACATGCTCTGTGAGTACATAAGTAGGTTTTGAACCTGAAAGCCTAATGCAACCATGTTCACTGGAGGAGCAGCAGACAGAGCTTGTTGACTTCTATGAGGCTGCAGCAAAATGTGTGGCCCAGMAGAAGACCAAGACTCTATCCATGGCCCATTCAGGGAAAGGCTACAGTGTCTGTTCCCCAGGTTGACTTCCAAGGACACCTTTGGTTTTGCAYGGCTGTGTGCTCCACAGCTTTCAGATTGCTGCTTCCTGGGCTGCTGGCTCGCAAGGCCATCAATGGGCTTTTCACAGGATTCAGCCCACTGTCAGGCTTGAGGGTTGTCRGCTGGGGGCTGAGAAATTCTCCATAAGGAGTCTACAAGGGCAGGGAATATGGGATGTGACATAAATGCATTCTGCTAATGCTGTAAATTAGTCATCCCCAATATATATTTAATATAATAAATTTAGAAGACAGCTACTGTAGGTTAAGTGTCAAGTGACAGTGCTTATAATGAGGATTAATATACATACAGGTCCTACAGATTTGTTAAACTTCAATAAATATTTATTATAATCCACTGGTTTTTAACTTACACTTGAATAAATTGACTAATGTTAAATAAATAGAGAAGCATGACCAAAAGGACTGGGCAAAAGTCTGTCAGTGCCCCCATAAGATCGTGGCCCACAAGGGGTATGCTGTAATAAAAACCAGCTTGCTTTGGTTTGGCTCCAGTGCCCATTGGTTTAACAAGATTTGCATTAGCTCTTTCACTTGCTAATGTGCTCCAGAAGGGAATTTCTTTATGGTTTCAGATGAGATGATCCTTTTCAGTCAGAACATGACCAAGGGTTGCTTGTGTCCTTCTTTACTGCAGCCTTTGCTCCAATTATGCCAACAGTCTCAAGGGGAAATTAATTTTTTCTCGACTGCATTGCATCCTGATGCAGTCTAAGCATAAATAACTAACCTCACCTTTGCAGCTTGAAGAAAAAATATTTTGCTATATATTGGCTCAGTATTTTGTAGGAAAAAGGAACTACGGCTGTAGCTGCAGTCTGCAATGGAGCAAGCAAAAAATTGCTCTCACCAAGCTGTTGTGTCCCTGTATTTTGGGATTTCCCTGAGTGCGGCTTCTTCTGCTTATATAAAGTAGAAATCTCACCGCATAGGAACAGCCGCAATGAGATGATAATTTTTCACCAGGAAACCTCCTCAGTGTCTGCAGAACGAACAAGTCCCTGCTGCCTGCAGACAAGGGGCTGTGTTAAAACCTCCTCAGACATTTTATACCAGTGCGGAAGCCCTTGCACAAGGTAGAGATGAGGAGCAGCTCTTTCAACTGACCATCGTGATGGGAATGGAGCTTGTTCGTTCCTGAAGTCATTTATGCTCACGGCTTTGTTGATTTTGTTTTGTTTTGTTTTGTTTTTCTGGCTTATCAAAGGATTCCTGGATCTTTCGGAAGAACTTTTACCCATATCAGATGATAAATTACCTTCTTCTGTAAGTGCAACGCAGTGCATACTCTGCTGGCTGGCCTTGCTGCTCATTACCATCTTTCATGGATCAGCTTGTTGGCTTCCTCTCCCATCATTATGTCTTTGCCTACGATAACCTCCTTGACATTGTCTTACTGATGTTTTCTTAGCCTTCCTGGATCCTTTTGTACCGCTGTCACACACAGGCTTGCAATGAAAATTTCTTCAATCCCATGTGACAGACAATAATGTTTTTCTTAATTGCTAATCATGCCTATTAGTGAGTTCCTTGCAGGAGAACAGTTAATTCCAGACTGCTCAGAAGTTCTGCAGAACRGCTCGCACTATGTGCCGTGATTCTCCCAGGACCAATTCCCGCCCACCAAGTCCAGGTGAGCTGGGGACCTTTGCAACCCTGGAACGCGGACCCAGTAGAAAGGGTGAATTTGTACAGGCTGGCTGGTCTGAGCACTCGGCAGGGCATCGGGTTTCCAACCGTGGCCGTGGCTGTTTCCGCTGCTCCCGTTGCAGGACTGGAGCCTTTCCATGGCCCTTACTGAGTGCTCTGCTTGCTCTGAGCCCCCTCGACACGGTGGCACTGCATTTCTTTGGCTCAGAAACWGTCCAGAGGGCACGTGGATCAGTTACACGTAGTGGGGTGACAGCACCTCCGTCTGCCCTCAAACCTAGACAGTCCCAATGAGGGAACCGGGGTAAAGACAGAAGTAAAGGCTGGGAGAGCGCCCGAAGCATCCCCACCACCGCCTGATGGGGAGGTAGCTGCGGGGAGGAGCGGAGGGAGGGGGTGAGACGAAGCCGTGAGCATTTTATTTGTAAACAGGAGTCCTCGGGAAYTGAACGTGATTGTCTAAAAACTCCCTCACTTCCTCTGAACAGCTGCTGTCTCCATGCTAAATAAATCATTCTTCTTGTTACCTTAGCCTGYCCACCCAGAAACGACGTCTTCAAGAAGAACCCAAACCCCGGGGGGCTCTTCCAGCCCTTCCTCTCCCCACCAGCCTGCACACCTCTTCATGCGGGTCCCGCTCTGACTTCTCTCCCTTTCTCCCCCAGGGACACTTCGGTGCCGCTTGCGAAGCCGCTGGTGTCCTTTTCGCTGCTGAGCACCGACGGCGTTCGTCTAGAGGGGAGCGGGAGGCGGGCTCGCTCGAGGAGGACGCGGGAAACCGGTTGCAGGTTCCTGTACGAATCCAGCGCGCCTCCCTCAGCACGCCGCCCTCCGAGACGAGGCGCGGATTCAGCTCCCACGACAAGCTTGTTAACTTGCCCATGGCTTCAGAATATCTGACTCGCTCAAAAAAAAAAAAAAAAAAGCCACATTAAAAATACTCTTTTGCTCATTTCTTTATCCTGAGAGCGTAATTTATGTACTCGTTTAATTTTGTCCTACCACAAACGAAACCACAGTACATAACGTGATCTCTGCTGCTGGGATGCTTTTTGTTGGAAGGACATCGGATTAGACATAAATGTCCCTGACCCAGAAGAAGATCCCAGGTTTCGAGAAGATCACACAGATTGGCAAATACTTCTTTGGTTCGATTCATGAGTGGTCCTTTGTTCTTTCCTTTATACTATGAGAGTATAATAATCTTTTAAAACCACAATAAGAGCTCGGCACCTAAGAGATTGCTGCTTTATAAATACTTAAACAGAGAGACCGCTATGAAAATCTTCTGTTCTGCTGCATTTTTGCCCATCGCTAATACTGCCTCAGGAACGCAGGGAAAAGCCTCTAATAATTGAGAAACATTTGTGTTCAGATGCGAGGTGGTCAGCGTCTTCACAGCAATGTCTTCCCAAGCAAAGAGAATTATATTACAGGGGCAAACTGCAGAAACAACAGGCCGTTTCTGCGTGCATGTGTGTACAGATGCTGAAAATCTCCCCGGCGGCTGGGGAAACAGTCGTATTTCACCATTACGACAGCAGCGGCAGGCTGTATTTCACAACTTTTTTGAAAGTGCARGGAAAAGCCAGAGCAGCCCTTAGGTCTCACCGAACGAAGCGGATGAACTCAAGTCGACGGCTCGGTAATCGGCGGAGTTGTCTCTAACGTCCCCGTTTCGTCCRCCAACAGCAAGCGGCTGGCGAGTCCGTGAGGTCTGTAAGGCACCGGGGGGCCGGGGCCAAGCAACCCCTTCCCGTGCCTCAGTTTCCATGCTGAAAACGTGTTTGGATTTGGGGAGGAAAGGGGCAGAGCCCACGGGTACCGCCCTGGCTTGCTGTTAGTTTTGCATATTGTTCTCTGGGCACGTTTCTATTCCAAACAAAACCAAAAGCTCACAAAAAGCAAGGCTTTTGCATAAACCAAAAGCTTTGCAAAGAGCCCAGGCTTTTGCATYGTAGCCACATAAATTATGTGTCACTCAGTCATGTTATACGCGTGTGTATCAGAGAACGCTGGTGCTGTCCTCCGGGAGAAGTTAAGAGAAATGCATTTTTAAGCACCATTACATTGCAAAATGGTGATGGAATTGCTGTTTTCCTCTGGTAGGAGAGTCCCAGGCAGCTGCTTTCTTCAGGCTTTGGTGGAAATTCTGCAGGGATGAAATTTTTCTCGAATAACGCAAAGTTTTGCAGCCGCGAGCCCAGCGAACGGAGAGGCGGGATGCCGCAGCCCGCGGTAGCTGTGCAGGGGTGCTGCTGCCTGGCACCGACGGGTGCTGCTGCCCGGCGGGTTGCACGGGGACGGGGGCCTTGCCCGGGGCCGGAGGAAGCCGTGCTTCCCGGGCGCCCTTGCGCGGGCGCCGGCTGGCGTGGTCTCCTCGCTGCCGCGGCCGCGGCGGTGGGCTCGCGTGGGCCGAGGGGCGGTATGCGACGAGCTCGGGTTTGGGCACGCCGTGGAGAGCAGGCAGGGTTTTGTTTTGCGTAATTTGTTCGTCCAAGCCAGCCTTTGGTCATCCTTGCGGGGGCTTTGGGTACAGCTCCAAAGCTCAGATTTTTTTTTCCCTTTCATTAATAAAGGATAGAGCCAAGAAAAGATTTGCTTTTGAAAATAAAGAGCAACACATGATTTTTCACTAGACGTTTGGGCCATTTATTTTTTGGTAGAATGTTTCAATTAGTCAAGAACCCAATTTGTATGAAGAACTTATCAGTTTAGAGATACCTTCCATTAGCAAAAGCTACTCATAGCCAGTGATGGAATCTCTGCTTACAATCAGAAAAAGAGGCAAAAAGAGAGAAGGGCCATCACCAGCAGCCTGGTTAGTTAGGCCCTGACGGTGGCCAGCACAGAGCTACATTCAAGCTCCTGCACCCCTATATATTTGTTTATTCATATAAGCCTGGATGGGGAAACTGAGGCAGACCAACCACTGAGCAATCCAGGGCCTAATCGCCGTGAGCGGGGTGGGGAGATGGTGCTGGCTCCTCCAGGGGCCCGGAGATATCTGGCTTTTCTGGCAGCTCCCCCATGCCGGGGTGGCTTGGGGGTGTGCGTGGGAGGGAGACGGGGCTGTGAATGGGTAAGTGGTTTTGGCTTCGTCCCAGGAAAGGGCTGGGCGTTTGGAGCGTCTCTTGCTGGACATGAAAATCCGCTTCCAATCACAGCATGCTGTCCAGTCTCTTGGCTGCAGCTAAGATTCTGATCCAAAGAAAACCAGAAATCAATACAAAAAAAAAAAAAAAAAAAAGCTCCAATTGGGTCAATAATCTGCATTTTTAGACTTTTATTATTAGCAGTATTTATATTACAGTAGCTTGGTATTTTAGAAGGCTGTAAATGCATTTTTATATAATCAGCATTTTAAAAAGTCTATAAACATCCACTGTTTGCCTAATGTACTATAAAAGCTTCCAAAGGAGCTGTTATTATCCAACTTGTCACCTCACACATGCTTCGAGGAGGATTTTTTTTTTTCCTTGTCTGCTGTTAATAAAATGAAGCAAACCATTAACAGCTTTGGAGCTGCAAGGAGAAGTAAAGGGGCTTGTAATCTTGGACTCCAAAGGAGACGTCTGCAGCTTCGCTGCTCGGCTCTTTGAGATTCCCCACACGCAACAACAATTTCAAACAGACAAAATCAGTTTAGGTTACATAAATTCAAAAGCCCAAGCCTGCTTCTTTTAAAGTAACATCTTGCATTTTGTTTGGAGTGTTGCAATCTCTCACCCAGCATTTGGAATTGGTTCACTTCTACGTCCTGCTGTGTATCTTCCTAAGGTTTCTTTTGTTAAAGGAGCTTTAATGCAGAATTACACATGCATGTGTATGTGCATGTAAGTATATATATGYGTGTGTGCAAAGTKCAACATGCTGTGGTGGTTGCACACTCAGGACCCATCTCTTCTGACACTCTCAGCATGCCACACTCCTGTCGCTATCAGCACATGGAACGAGATACGGACCAGGTCCTGATAAAAAGATGCTATGCATTTTGGTGAGGAATGCAGATATTTTAGTCCCTGCAGGTTCAGAGTGAYTGTGGTGTAAACCAGGTAGTCAAGGGGGAAGGCTCTGCACAAAAAGCAGAGTCGGAATGAGGTTTGGATTTTAAACAATCTCTTGATTCACATCTTAGAGATTTGTTTTTGGTTCATCTCCATTTATAGGTTGCTCCTGTTCCTAACATATCTCGGTGTCGGGGTAGATTCTCAACCCTTGGGAACCTGTCAGGGATGTGCGAACAACTTCTTTGATCCAAAGGATGGCATGATTGCACCTCGGATCCTGAGCAGAGCTGAACAGCTCCCCTCTTCGTGGGTGGCAGGTCCCCAACGGGTGCTGCAGGGACCGGCGCAGCCACCGGGGAGGTCGCCGAAAGCCGCCTCTCCTTGGAGCGGTTCAGCTATTTCACGCTTTTGGATCGGGCTGAAAATAGCRTGAGAACCTGTCACTTCTGACACTCGGGTTCTGGAAAAAGCCGAGATGCTCCAAAATGGATAACAGGCGACAAACTCCCGGCAGCGTCTGCAAGCCTCTGTGCAGGTCTGGGTTGGTATTTTGGGCAAAGACGTTTGTGGACGGGTTAAGGGTGACTTTGGGGTGAGTAGGACTCCTGGGGTTCTCAGTGTTGTCTATTGTAAGACTACAGGTTAGGGAAACATTTAAAAGCCAGACTGATCCCTGGGGGGAAGCAGGCTTGGACGGTCGCAGTGATAATGGAAGAAGAAGGCAGAAAGAAACAAGAAACGGAGTTTGCATCTGCTGCTGAAGAGGACAGTTGTGTCTAGGGTGAATCTCTGAGCAGCCTTGGGAAGAGAAGTATCTCCAGGTGCATCTCKTACTCTTGGAGCACGTGTGCAAGCGCGCACGTGTGTGTGCTTGCACATGCCTGCGAAAGGGAGCCTATGCAGCTGCTGCTGCAGTTAATTGCAAGCTGTTCTCCAGRGAAATGAGGTGCTTGTACAAAAGGGACTTCCTCCTCCTCTGAGACTGCAGGAGGAAAGAGGGAGAGAAAGACACTAAATTCTCTTACCTCTCTGCCAGTCCTGGCAGGTTTTGTCCTTGCAGTAGGGTAGAGCTGCCTAACGGCTGCTCCATGTATGGCGACAGCAGAAGCTGCTTGGACATTTCAGGAACACCAGAATTCAAATCCCCATGTTCTATCTTGGGATATCCAGCAGATGATGGAGCAGGGTGGGCTGCACTTGGGACTGCGTCATGTGAAGGGAATCRCCAAGGCCCAGGTACCCCATCTGGGTTTGGGAGAGCCATAGGCAGAGACAGAGAAAGAGGCAAGGAGGCCCAGGGTCGGGAGCAGCTTCGTCAGCCGGCTCCGCTGGTCTTGACAAAGCAGTCATCCATGTTTCTGTGAATACTGTAGAGCAGGTGCTTCTCTCTGATCTTGGAAGAAAGGTGGCTTTCTTATAACTGACCACGGAAATTGGCTTTGGTTGGGGAAATCCTAATTTAATAATTATTTGGTCAATGAAACCTGTTGGGTTTGGTGGGATGAAATTCCTCCAAACACTGTCTTTGGATCTGGTGGGCTCTGAAGTCAGAGACGGCAAGCAGTTTTGGAACCACAGAGGAAGCATTTCTCCTTGTGGTGGCAGGGCATTGCTCCTCCAGGCATTTCCTGGCCTGAGGTCAACTGCTATCTGTCTCTCATCACTGCCTTTGGTTGGCGGTATCTTTTAGGCTCAGTAATATTGGATTGACACAGCTGTTACAGAGCTGGAGTCTGGCAAATACCTGTCCACCCATCCTAATCCTCACCAAATCTTGGCCATGGCAGCAGTCTAGTTGGGATCATCAGGACGTGAGGACATCTCATGGTCTTTCTGAGCAGGCCTCGACACGATGGTGCTGCTTGGTGACATCTGATGCAGGGCTGGGGAGGGCCAGTGGTTTCATGAGATGCTCCAGAGTGGGGTCTGCTGCACACAAGCATGAAAGATTCATTCAGAGTGGGCAGTGCTGCATTTATGGTCATTCATCCTTTCTCCTAGGATGCTGCTCTCCCGTAAACCTTAATTTTTAAGCTAGGCTAGGTCTAACAAGACTTTCCGGAGTCATTCATCTGTTTCCCTTCATTTTGCCAGTCAAGTACGGTGCTTATGCCTGGTGAAATCACCTTTCTTGGAGTAATGCAGGGGGTCACCTCTGGGGATGGAAAAMCAGCATAACCTAAAGGTCCAAGAGATGCCCCTTGGTGGTGACCTGTGTTATCCTACTGCGGTCGGAAGGGTTTTCATGGCCTGTGGTTGGGCTCCCTCATACTCCTCCTTGAGGCAAGAAGATGAGACCCCCATCCCTAGTGCTGTTAGAGACCCCAGGGAAGGAGAGACTTGACCGGACAGGCGGGTGCCCATGCGTTCACAGTGCGGGAGTTCGTCCCAGCGAGGTGTCATCGACTCCAAACGCTTCTCTCTTTAAGGTGAAAATCAGAGTGCTTTCAAGTTCTTTCCCATCTTCTCTTCTGGATACCTTTGCACCGGGGAGAAACAACAACAACCACCAAACTACAAATGAAGGGAAGAAAAGGAGAGGAAAACAATTTAATACAGGAGGGAGACAAAGGTCTTCCAGCRCGGACAAGGTCTCTGCTCTGTGTCTCTCGACAGCGGCGCTTACCAAACATAGCCAGGGCCCAGCGAAGCCTTGGGCCGGTGGAGAGTAGTAAGATGAGATACCTCTTTATTTGGCCTAGCTAAAAATAGCAGAGGGTAAAAAAAGGCAGAGTCAGGACCCTGCAGGACTAGTAGTCAATGGGCTGCGAGGAGTGATTGAACTCCAAATACTGCTCAGCAGGCTCCAGCTGACAGGCTATTTTTTGCCGTGGTTGACTAAATATGGTCAGGGAGGGAAGAGCACGAGAAGGGGCCATTCGCCTGGGAGTGCGTGTTTCAGATGCTTTGCTGGGTATATAAGCACTGGAAAGGTGGACTCGCTTTCTGACCAGCGCTTCCCCCCGCCGGACCCCCCCCCCGGCACCGCGTGCGTCTGCGCGTGCATCCACGTGCGCGTGCCCCCGCGGGCGCAC
>NW_028186534.1:11322482-11324295 GCF_003343005.1 Rhea americana
ACTAGAATAATCTGAACTGAAATGTTAGAACTTTGACATGCAACCATTCTGCAAGGTTAAGCCGGCCTTTAAATGCCTAATTTGGATACAGGCGGGCTAATGACACCTGGGGGGATTGGGGCTTTATTTATTTATTTATTTGCAGCAAACTAGTGGCTGTGAGCTAATGCCACCCTGAGCAAAAGGGTGAGATGTGGTTAAACTTAGCCTAACTTGCAATGATCTCAATGCTGCGGTGATTAACCGTTAAAATGCCAAGAAATGAGCATTAATTACAGGCGCATGGTTTATGGGCAGWCAGAAAGGAGCTGTGCTAAGGAGAAGTTATCTTTCCCATGCAAGGGATTTGGAATTCAGGTTACACCTCCTGCTTCAATTGACTGTTATTGCTTCTATAGCTAAGAGTTGACTATGGTCATTATATTTTGTATGATAGTGGTGATACCTTGTCACATAAACATATATGCATCAATGTTGTGCGATAGACAGCTGTGATATATACCCCCCCAAGCATTTAGCTATGTTTTGTAGCATGCGTATGCGTATTTTACACATCTTCATGCATACGTACATAAATGTGATATATAAGCAGGTGTAACACAATCCCAACACATTGCATCTCTCGTCTGTGCTTAGAGGATGGATATATGGGTATGTCCGTGCCGGAGAGAGCGTTYGCTCAGCAGCCGTGTGTAATTGTATAGGCAGAAATCTCTGATTTGGGCTGTCAGTTTAATTGCTGGGTTTCTCYGGAGCAGAAGGTGGTGTCTGTGTCTCGGGAGCGCTAACGGTCCGGGGCGCCGGCCGGGTGCTTCGGGAATCCCTTTCCCCTCGCTCCCTGGCAAGGGGCAGCTCTGGAAATCAGGGCACATCTAACCCTCAGCACCCTCCCTTATAAACGTAACCCGGCCAGTGAACTTCGCTGCTCTCACTGTGTGGTTATCTGTAATTTTTAGTAAGAGTTTTAAAATGTCACATCTTTTATCCCTGGTGCTCTCTTTACGGGCCGTGAGCAGCCGCCCCACGCAGCTGCCGGCTGGGACGGCTCGGGACACCCCGGACCAAGAGGTGCCTGAAGGCAGGCGGGATACGAGTTACRAACGCTGAGCCGTCGCCCTGCTCCGGCGCTCGGCCTGCTGTGGTTCGTCTGAAGGGGAATTCAATACCGTGGGGTGTCTCAGCTGTGCAGAAACCCTCGCTGGCTTTCTGATTCCCCCCCGAATCTTAAACACTGAGACTTTCCCTCACACTCCTCACTTCGCCCTTTCTTGCTTTAATTTCACTGCAGACATGCATTACAATAGTGCCACAGCTCCATCTCTCTTCCCTTTAGCCCAAACCAAAGATTGAAATTTGCCTTGGAACTGGACAGATAATGATGTTATAAAAAGGCCAGCAAGCCTCCAGGAGGGAGGAGGGATGCTGCCAAGGGCCAGGACCACAGCACTGCCCAACAAGCACGAGGAGGGTAAAGCTGCTCAGAGGGCTGGGGGTTGAGCAACCCCCCGAAACCCCAGCTTTGCGKGGCTTTTGCTTTTTTGCTGGTGACAGAAGTTGATGGGGAGCAGGGAGACACTTCCTTCCCGGTTTGCAGTGAGATTTCAAAAGGCAGTGGGGAAAAACGTCATTACGATTAGGTATTCCRAAGTGCTTAGTTTGCCACTTGCTAAGTTCACTCCAACCCTCTTTAAAGGGTTCATTAGAAGACTGCAAAAACGGGGAGCAATTCCTCRGCGCGAAGGCAGCCATGCTGCCCGCGCCTGTAACCCGGCATCGACGGGGGCGAGGGGCGGCCGCGCCGGCCCAGGTGAGC
>NW_028186534.1:11324904-11359102 GCF_003343005.1 Rhea americana
TGAATAGCAGGATGGATACAATTTGGAAAAAATRTGTATTTAACTTTCTCCCGCATGGCTTTGTCTAAAATTATATATATCAAAAAAAAAAGCAAATTGCTTCCACTAAAGTGCATTTTCCTCTTTTCAATTGTTGGAAGTTTGTGATTTCAAATGGCATATCTACTTTCTCGGAGAGCGGCCGGGTTGGCTTTTCCTCCGTGCCGTTTACGTGACAATGAGCCTTTGTCGGGGGGGCTGCCGGCTTACTTGCACTTTTTATCCGGTGTCTTGTCCAGTTGCTGCTCCCGGTGACAAAACCCAGCCGGCCGCAGAGGACTAGCCCGGGATTATGTCGAGCAGCGTGAGGTGGGGAGTGTGCGTGTGTGTGTGTGTGTGTGCGCGATCCTGCACACGGGCTCGGGGCTGCTGGGGGGAGGAAACTGCTGCTTCAGACTGAGCCCTAACTCACTCTCGGGATGCAGATTGTAAATCAGCGCTGTTTTCTCCTGCAAACATATAAATGCGCATATTGACACTACCTGCTTGAGAGACATACTTCTTTATATGCCCATATGAACCTGGCAATCTATGGAATGTAAAGAAGTATGTATTTCAGGTGGGGATCCTTCGCGGTGGAGCAGTGAGTGACCCCGGCCGAGGGGGCACACAGACAGACAGATTATTTTTCTGGATTATTATTTTTTTCTGATGCCTGACATGGCAGACTGACTGGGGAGTCAATTGATGATCTTGTTCCAGCGTGCGTATTGTTCTGTCACTTTGCCTGTGTCAGCAGGTGGAAATGCTCATCAGGACATTAAATATTCAATATGCTGACTGCGGCATGGGCTTTGAAAGGTGATGCCAGAGGAAAGCTTGCTGTCCAGTTCGKTTTTTTAACAGGGATACAGGCCGATTGCTCGTTTTTGTCGTCTCTCCTTTCCCTTCATCCCTTTTTTCCATAAAATAAGGGTAGATAGCAAGCTGAGCCGGCTGATCTTGAAATCTAGAAAAAATAAAGGGGAACTAACTAGGGGAGGAGGACAAGAGAGAGAAAGAGTTGTGGCTTGGACATGCAGTGTTTTAGCTGTAAATTCATGTGCAAACTGTTTTTTAAATCTTTCCCATGTTAAAAGTTTTCATGGTTAAAAGTGGAGAGAAAGGAAATCCTAATTGTCTGTATAATGACCCTTAGAAATAGCTGTCAAGTGACTAGATCGTAATTAAAAGYGCATCAGCTTTGAAAGTAGATATATTATTTCCCTAAAGAAAATAAGAAAATTGGGTCCTTGAATTTTGGCAATGTTTGTGGTCTGTTTTTTGCTTTTACCTTTTCCAACAGAAAATAGTTGCTGCTTTTTCCAGGGTCTTAAAATTCTGAGCAGGATGAAAGAAAAGAGCTTAATAAGGAGAAAGAAATAAGTTTAATTTCCTCTCTAGGTAGAAGTTGTGTCTGACCGCTCAAAACTTTCAGCCCCCCCAAACTTCCCCAGGCTCCTGAAATTCGCCGTCGCCAAAGCGCCGGGCGTTTGCGCGCTAAGGCGCGAAGCTCCTTTGCGGCGAGGTGGTGCTTCCTCCCGCCGGCTCGCGCCGCCGGCTCGGCTTCTCCGCCTGCTCCGCGCAGCCGGGAGCCCGGGAACGTTTTGCTTTTGCGAGGTTTCCGCGCGGCTCGAGCGGCGGCTCTTTGCGCCCTCTCCGCCCCGGCGCGGGGGCGGCGCGGGCGGCTCGCGCGCCGGAGGGGACTTCGCTGCGAGCGGGCGCTCCTGAGCGAGCGGTTCGAAAGGGCAGGCTGGGCTGCCGCCGAGCTTTCCCGCCTCTGTTATTTGCGGGTTTTCTTAAGACTTTTCTCYCCCTTTAAAGCAAGCGCGGCGGCCGCCGAAGGGTTTTGCGGGGCGGCAGAAGCCCTCTGTGATTTACCGGCTTGCTTTGGGCTTAGCCCCGGGCTCGGCGGCGGCCGCTGCGCCGGACCGGGCGGCAGCACGTGCCGCCGGCGCCTGCTTTCGCATACCCTGCGTCTTAGGCGGCTCCGGCTCGTGCAGGCCCCCCGGGGGCCTGGAAATCCGGGATTTTCGGCGTCTCGCGGCGCGGCCTCGGGCTCGCGTAGGAAGCTGCCGGCCGCCGGGGCAGGAGCTGAGCCGGAGCAGGAAGGCTCCGTGCCCGGCTCGGTTGCAGCTTCCCTCGGTTGTAAATCACCACCGTTAGCCTGAGTCACTGGATGAAAAACGAGGACGATTCTCACTGTTCTGGATATAAAACAAAATTCCCTCCTTTCCCTGCTGAGCCTTCAGCACATCTTTCTTCCTTTCTTTCTTCTCCTTCCTTCACTTGCCTTCTCCTCTTTTCTCTTCTTCTATCTCTTTCTCTTTTTTCTCTTTTTCTGTCTCACTCTCTCTCTTTCCCCCTTCCTCCCTCCCCTCCTTCCTCCCTTCTTTCCTCACCTCGGGTTTTGCTACCGCTCCCGTGCTATTTTGCGTCGCTCTTGCCAAGGTGCTCCTGGTCTGATTTGCATTAGATGCAGGTATCTAATGCAGYGTAATTCTTACCTACTTCGCCCTTCTCTGCATTAATACGCTTGTTAATCACACGGAATCGCTAACTTTAGGAAGCAACTAAGTGCTCAGATTTATGTTTTATGTAAATATTTTCCAAGCTGTAATTTGGAGAGCTTCGTCGCAGCGCTTGCGCCCGCGCTGCCAGCGAGGCCACCGGAGCGCTGGGGCTCGTGCCGGGCACTGGCGCGCGCTTGTCCTTCCTCTCCGGGTTAAAATCCCGACCCTCGCTCTGCCCTGGGTCATATCGGCTAAAATGAAGATTTAAGTCGCTTCTCYGTTGCTCTTCGCGAAGCGGTGGCCAGGAGCTCCTCCTGGGGAGCCCGGCCGCGCCGACCGGCAAGCGGAGGGCTGCGGCGTGCCGCCTGTGGAAACAGGAGCTCTGAGAACTGTAAAAGCCATAAATCCGGCGGACCAAATTAGTTAAATTTTCCTATTCTATGCCTCACAAAATCCAGCCGTTCTCGAGATGAATTTTTCCGCATGTGAGCGGAACTGTGGGCAGGTACGGAATGGATATTTAGCGCACACACATGATAGCACAGGGACGAATTTGTGCCAGGCAGTGTTTCCCGATTTTTTTTTCTACTTTTGTGTGTTTGTTTACATTGATGATCTGTTATTACACTTGTTATTATTACTTAATATTGGAAGACAGGTGGTCAAATAAATTTCAGCACCCTCGTTTGAAAAAAAATGGTGGGGGGGGACTGTTTGCAATTCAAGTTTAATAGTGCATTCATCAAGAGCAATAAAGCATTTTATTGCACAAGTATTTCAAGGGATGTGCTGGCCCTGGTAAAAGCATTAGTAAAGGGGTGCATCAGCAATCTCATTTAAAACTGTCGACCCAACGTGAAAAATGTTGCGTTGAAGAATAAACTGCTATTAAGCATGATTAGATTGACCTGCAGGACAGATATTTTAGCTGCTGCAGCACAAGTCGATCAAAGTGAGCATCGCTTAGGTTGCAAAAAATTTTTTTTAATGCCCTAAATTAAAAATGAAAGAGCCTCAGAATATTTAGGACCAGGGAGTGACTTTGGGGGTGAGCTTTGTGTGTTCAGTTCGAAAGGGTTTGGAAAGGTGGGGAAAGGGGGAAAAAATGTATTAATTGCCGGCACTTTAGCATACATTGAAAGTATGTTACTCAGATCAACCAATCAAAAAAGAAATTGTGCTGACTCAGCATTCGGGCTAGTCTGCACGTCCGATTGCAGAAGAGATCAGCACTGCACTGCAGTATCTTTCCCTGCCTTTGACACCAGCCTTGCTGGGCAGGGCTTCCCTTGTGTTTCCCAGGACTGGGTTAGGCCAAGAGCAAGAGAAGGCCCTGAAGAGAGGAGGAGAGGTTCCAGGTTTCCTGAGCCTTGAGCTCATAACGCTCCTTTTTAGTCAGTAAGCAAGATCTCCCATGCTAGGTTTGCACTGCCAGATGCAAGCGGCATGAATTGCTTGGGAATATATCTATTTTTAAAGAGTTTCACCACATCTTGCACTTAGCAGCGACTGAGGGTGAGGGGGTGGTGTGTTCCTCGCAAGAGAAATATCCCGGCTCCGTAGGCTTCATCCCTCCCRGAAAACTTAGGGCTGCTTTTAAGTGCAGCACTTGCGATTCCCTCGCAGCGAAAAACGGTCAGTTTGGTGTCCGCAGCTTGATGCCGACGCTGCCCTTGGCCCCAGCCGGGGGCGCAGCGGTGCTTTTCGGGGCTTTTGCATCGGGCTGCAGCGGGTTACGGAGGGAGCAGCCTGGTCCTGTCGGGAGGGGAGCCAGGGGCCCGGCTTGTGCCGCTTGCTGCGCCGCCGGCTCGCGCGCGGGCCCCTCTCGCGCCGCGGTTCCCCCCCGGAGCAGAGCCGCTGCTCGCTGCAGAGCCGTTGCCAAGGGCCCATCCCCCTAGCGTCTTGGCGGCATTTTTGCTAGCCCCATTTTTGCAGGGTTTTTCCTTTTTTTTGTCTTCTTTTCCCTTTTTTTGTTTTTTTTTTTTTCTTTTTTTTGGTTTGTATGGAGCGTGCCCCGGCGGGGGCCGCGGCGGGAGGCGCGAAGCCGCGGGCAGCGGCAGCTGGGCCGCATAGCCGGCGTTCCCAGCTGCCCGCCGCAGCCGCCCGACAGCTGTACGGACCGCGGCCGGTCCCGCAAAGACCTTACATAGGCAAGTAAACCCTGGCGTCTGGGGAGCCGGATAAACCCGCGGGAGCAGGAATCCGGTGACCTAAGTGCAAGCCGGAATAAAGTTCCCCGCGAYGGCCAGCGCGGCCGCTTCCTCCGGCCCCGGCGTCCGGCTCGGCCTCGGCCGTTTTAACCCGTCCGGTGCGAGCTGGGGCCGCAGGGGAAGGGGCCCGGCGGGAACTGGCCGAGGGAAAGCGAGACGCGGCAGGGAGTTGCCGAGCGGATCAGCTGCGTGGCCCGTCCTGGGCCGCGGCGGGTTAATCCGCTGTCGGCGAGATCGGCGGAAGTTTTGATTTAATATCTGCGATTGCGTCAGGTAAACAAATTAAAAAAAAAAAAAAAAAGTCTTGGAAATTTAAGGCTTCAACTTGAGCCAGGTGACTATAAAGTGACGAGTCTTGTGCAGCGATTCCGCCCAGCGCTCGCAGAAAGCTGTTTGAAGCAGGATTTATTCCTGGGAAGGTCCCCATCCATTTGCCTTGCTCTTTGGTTGACAAGTTTATTAAAAACCCGCGCAACTACATATTAAACTTTTATCAGTGTCGAAGAGGAATACRTCCTCTGAGCGGCCACGGAAGTTATGGATTGGGTCTTAACGCTCCTTGCTCCGCCGTTTGGCTGAGTCAGCGTAACAAATTTTCCTGCCGTGAGAGTCCGTTCCCTCACCAGTATAAGTAGCAGTGTCCAGGAACGGGAGCAGGTTTAGGGTGCGGGTGAACCCCGTCCAGAAGGATGCGCCTCCTGCGCCGCTGGGATGCAGGCTCTTCGCTCCTCGCCTGTAGTCATAAGATTAAACAAAGAGGAAGCCAATATGTTGCACGAAGGATGTTAAAAATAAAGTGTTAGGATCGCATAACCCAGTTCCCGTTTTGCCAGGCAGCTGAGTTTTTAGGAGTTGAGAGAAGCCTGGAAAATAATTGGGAGGAAGGATTTCGAAGGGCCGTAACGAAAGGCAGGCAGAAAAGCGCGTATCAGTGGAATTAAAGCCAGAATCCTTAAACTCCACCGGATAAATAAATAAATATGTGCCCCCAAACAACATATTTCTTTGCCTGTCACCGTGTTCAAGGATTTTTTAGTTCTTAAACAGGTTTGCTGGCATAATTTGTCAAGTACAACAGGGAGGTTTCGGTGTGACAGAGAATCATTTTTCACGACGCACAGTAGTGCACCAAAGCAGTCCTGCGGGCTCCGAGCAACTCCGTAATCAGATAACAGTTAACTTACGTGTGTTGGATGGATCATCGCTCACGTCAGAGGAGCCGTCGGCGCCCGGGGCCGGGCGGCAAGCAGGCGCGGAGCCGCCCCGGCCAACGCTCCGAACGCCGCGGGTTTGTCTGCGTCGCCGTTTGCTCCAGTTGTAACTAATTGGACACATATTGCGTTTTCATAGCATCTAATTTTCTATTGATTTTAACTGGGCTGCTGGTGTTTTGCACTGTAAAGTGGTATCTAGTATCAGTCGCCGTTTGAAAATGCTGAGTGCACTCCCCAGTATGGAATTATGCAGTCAGCAGATGTTTTAAAACCTGTTTAGTTGTTTGGTTCGTAAAATGCACAAACTGTATTAGGGAACAGCTTTGTTCTCTTTCAGCGTGTGAGTTTGGAGGAAAAAAAAAAAAAAACCAAAACCCCAAAGCAGAACTATTTTGACTGCCGGTTTCAGGGGCCCSCGCGCGCGCGCGGCGCTGCCCCGCGGGCGGCAGCCTTCGAGGGCCCGTTCCGTTTCTCCACGCAGCGGAGCGCGAGCGCTTGCAGCCGCCTCCAGCTATTGGTGCCCTGCGTTTCACAAACAGATCCGATCTGTGGTTGAAGTAGGACCTTTATCTACAAGAGGCCCGGGACTAAAATTTGGCTTAGGAGAGAGGTTCTCATGTTCGGATCCAAGACTTTGATAATGTCACTTTTGACCTGATTTATAACCAAGGGATAAGCTGATAATTGATAGGGTTTGGGGCTTTTGTCATAGGTTTTGCTTGTACCTCAATACATCCAAATAAAACCGGGCAATCAAATTAGCCGCTGCATTTCAGCAAATAGCCACTGAAGCGGAGTAGAAGCAATAGCCCTCTGTTCAGCACCATTTACAARAGAAAAGAGATACTTAATGCAGGAACGGAGAGATGGGCTGGCGAAAAGCCTTTCCAGCCACGTGCGATCGCGAGCAGGCGGGGATGGGACGCGCTGGGTGTTGGTACTGGCGGCGGCGAAGGCGGGCGAAAGAGGTGCCCGCGATTAGGCTTTGCAACGGCAGAGTTAGCCCTGGGTGCTGGCGAGGCTGCTGTCAGCGGGCTGCCTTTGCTAACCATTAGCACAAACCATACTGCGTCTGTGGGAGACAGGTGAGATTGCAGAGGTATATAAATTAAATAGACACTTTATTAAGTTCAGGTGATAGTTTTGGTTTGAAAGACTGAGTGGCTACCGCAATGTCAGCAACTACTTTAGTGCCCAAAGGAACTGAGTGCTTTTTAATTAAGTCAAATAAAATCCAAGTGGAAGACTCCCGAGAATACTCAGGAGTATATGGAATACACTTTTTGGGTTGGATATCTATAATTTTTAAAATGTTAATAAAATACRCTCCACTTTTTGCCTGTAAAAACATAACTTAAATTAAATTAACATTTGATGTCTGTAAGAAAAAGGATAAAAGCAGTGAGGTTGTATTTTTTGGCTTACAAATGGCACATTGTGCAGAATACAGCAACTGTGGCATTGATTTAAACAGCCTTGCAAAGACACCGTGCAATAAAGTTGAATCATCTGCAGCACAGGTATGGCTGTCTGGTGGAAAAAATAGCGAAGTGAGAGCGTAGAAGTTTTCCTGTAAAAGCCACTTAATTTGGGGGAAATTCCCTCAGATTTAGTAACATTTGGATAGAAATCAAATAACACATTAACTTAAGGAAAGGGAAAAAACTAAAGTTAATTACAAAGGGAATGTGCACTTCATTAAGATAAAGCTGTAGGAAATCAATGTTCTRTATTGTTGTTTTCCCTTTTGATTGGATTTTAGGATGATAAATTGTTAATGCATTTGATCCAAAAATGATTTGTTTATTCAGATGAAGAGCAACAGTACTTTGTCTCATTTGGCCTTTTAGCTGGTAACGATAATGGCTTCAAGGGATGTTCATTTCTCAAAAGGGTATCGGACTGGAATAGACAGGACATTTCTGGGCTCAGAAGGATGGGCCCTATGCAAAGGTTCCTTGTAGGCTAATTCTATTGCATGTTGAATCTTCTGCTTCATTAGGAATATCGACAGATTCTGATAAATTCTTTGGCTTCTCTGTGCTGTCTATAACGTGTCTTTATTAGTATATTGAGGCTAAAGTAGAAAGGTCTTCAATACACCAGATGATCTTACGTTGCCTACTACAGATTCTACTGGCCATAGCAGAGGTTTGGTAATGCGGTGATTTGGTCCGTTCTCGTGCGTATAATCATGRATAGCAGAGCTGATATCTGATCCAAAGGCAAAACAGAGGAACTACCCTAAATGTGGTCTAAATTGAGAAAAAAGAGGTACACAGGTTTCTTTGTTATTTTGACCTTGGTTTGTCTCTAAGAAGAGTCCATTGCTCAAGGTTCCCTTGTAGCTTTGGCATTTTTTCTAGTGCCATCCTGTAACACACCCGAACTTTTCCCAGCTCATGGACGTGCCAGTCCTGCAGGCAGGTCAGGGAGTGGAGCAGGGTCCTGGAAATGGTGGCACCGACACCAGGTCCTGGCCCTGGGGACAGAACAGCCACTCGGAGCAAAGGATCTTCCAGTGCAAGAACCAATTCCAAGCACCACCATGAGGAAGCAGCTAGACTTGGATTAACTTTGGGTGGCAAATCCAAATTTTGGTGGTGCTTTGGAACGGGTCAGTAGTTAAAGAATCCTGTATTTGAGGCCCAGCTTGCACCTCTTAGAGGCTTGTGGCTCAGACTTCACAGTGRCACTCACCTAAAACCCAGGACGCTGGACAAGCCAAAACCCCGGAGGGTCTGAACGCCGGGCCGCGGTGCTGTCCCAGACCGCACTGGTCGTGTCAGCGGACACAGATGGGGAGAGCGACACCAAACCCCCCTGCCCGGCCGCTCGGGCTCGGCGAAGCCCCCCGGTCCGCTGGTGTCCCCCACGCGCGCTCCCGTTGATTTCGAATAAGGCCCGGGGGCGCTTCCCGGAGCAACGCCGCGCCCCGCGGCGGCAGAGCTCGGGCGGCCCGCGGCACGTCACCCGAAGCCCGCGCGGGTCCGGCGGTTTCGCTCGCTCGCTCGCGCGCGCTCCGTGCCCCGTCGGGCACCAGCGGCGTTTCCACCGCCTCCTGGCCGCTGGTGGACCGTTGCTTTCATCTGCGTCCTACAACTCGGCCAAGGATGAATTTAATGCTTGCAGGTCCTCGCTGTCTGCGTTGCCGTTCAGTTCCTTGACTCGATTGTCTCTTGAAAAGGTACCTAGAGGTAACTCGATTAAATTAATTACAGAGCTCTTTCTGAAAAGCTGTTCTCTCTCCCTTTCCCTCTCTCTGTCTCTCTCTCCACTTATTTATAGGCGGCTCAGAGCGATGGTTTGGGGAGTTAAGGGATCTGCGGTGCTTACCGTCCGAACGCGATGCCTGTATTTTATTTCTTGGGGAGCTGCAACGCTGGCCCGCTCGCAGCATTTCTGCATGCAGGGGTTTTCAGCGCAGGTGCTTTTTGCCTAGTATCATCTTGCAGTTCGGTGGGCTGCTAGAAAGCAGGGGGAAAAGTCACCTTTTGCCTTATGACGCATATAAAATCTTTAAATAGGTTATGCACATGGCAACGTGCAATATCCGCGCGTGGCTCCGGGTGAAGAGGGAAAGGCCTGACTTTATTGGCTCGCGCTGATCGGAGCGACTATGATTTTCAGATTTGATTCTCTGAGTTATTTTTAGYGATGGGGTGTCCATGCTGCAGGGATCGCTGGGAGAAATAAACTCCCCAGCACTGCAAAAAGAACCATCACACAAGTAACTCGGGTAGAAACGGTTTAGCAGGGTTGCCTGCCGGGTGCTCGCTCTCCCCATTCAGAGGCACATGGACTGCTTGGGAGACTGCAAAGATAAACCATCTCCTTTTTGYGCCACTTTCTTTTACTTCCCATCTCCTCTCGGTTGGTTGCTGGTGATGGGAAATAAAAATGCTGCTTGTCTCRAGCATATTTTAAAAACACAGAAAATACTGATTTTAGTGCCAGACGAGAAAACACTGGAGGCTGTTTGGTAGAGAGATGGAGTCTGCTAACTTCTAAGAGGATTTTGGATATTTCAGCCTCTTTTCTCCCATTTGTTAGGAGAACCACAGAGGGGAGAGGACCTCTGCAGCCCTGAATTGTTCACCTGCAGGCTTGCCAGGCCTCCCTTGCTTCCTTGCCACTACCTACTAGGTCACACGTTAGGCACTAAAATACAGAACACGAAGGAGGCAGCAAAGAATAAAACACTGCAAGGAAGAAGGCGGGAGGTGAGGATTGAAGTATCTGGATTAAAACAATAGCGTTTCCTTACGCCACACTGCAGTAGTGAGTGTGGCTCTGAAAATAAAGGAGCCAAATGTCGGGTTTAAAAAGCTACAGGCTGGTGGCTGCTGCTGCAGACTGTGAATTCCACTGCTGTTAAAACTGCCTCTTTAATTCAGAYCTGCTCTTCAGCCTAAGCAGCTAAGAAGCTTAAATAAATCCTGATTGCCTGAAAGTGAAGCCATTTAAACCAGCACAACATCAGACAGCAAGTTCAGAAGAGGTCCAGGCGGCTGTGAAAGAGAAGACCCCGAGGAATTCCCCTTTTTGCTTGCTGTAGACCATGAGGCCAAATGCTTTGCTAAAGCTGGTAAAATGGAACCAAATCAACTGTTCAATGGATTTGGTCCCCTTCAACCAGCTGTAGCTGTGCATTGATCTCTCAGACGCACCTTGGAGGAGAAGACGCTTGGACTGGACGGCGGCAGCTCCGGGAGCAGAAGACGAACGGCCGCGGAGCACTGTCGATAAGGAAATTATGATGACTGGCATCTGCAGATCTGTCACTCGGGCTCTAAACTGGTGGGCTGAGCCTGAGTCATTATGTGGTTGCCAGTCAATTCTGTGTAACGGAGACCGCTCAGGATTGATAATCTCAGTCATCCTCCTGTATTGATCCCAGCTGTAATTCAGAACTGTGCATGTCGGCTGCGAGCGCCACGCGTTTTCGTATGTGTTCGCTAACGCCTTGGGGGAGCCCCGTGCTTCAGTGTTTCCTCTGCTGCAACGAAGAATAAACGTTTTGCTGTGAAGTTCCCTTCTTGTGTTCCGTGCCCTGTGATACGCTGCTCATTTAATAGGCTCTAGCAAAGAAATGGGAGTTTTACGGCTAGCGCAGCTGAAAGCAGGCACTGAGCTAGGCATGCCAGCTGCTTCCTACCTGCCCCAGAGCTGCGCGCGTCCACGGCGTGTGCTGGCCAGCAATGGTTTTTKGTTTCGGAGATAACAGCTATGCTCCAAAAGGGGATCCTCGGTTTGCTGCTACTGAGCTTATGCTCCTAAAGGCTTGATGTGAAGTACCTGCCCCAGGCTGGCCTTTATGGCACTGATGTTATGCTAAGGGACTTAAAGAAAATCACTCASTTTCCCATGAAATAATGATTGGTGGAGAAGTAAGCTGGGTATCATCTTTTCCTAACTATAGGACTATCACAAGCTATGAATATTGCCGGTGTAATGAGCTGTTTAGGATGCAAAAGTCTGATGTGAGATCATTCATGTCTTTACTTCTCTAAGGTATGTGGACTAAGTTAAATGCTGACATAACAGAGTGCAGGGTTTTGCTTCTTTTCTCACGTAGGAAATTTGGCTCACTTGATTCCAGCTCCCTTGTCCTTTAGATGGTGGTTGAATGTTCATACTAGAACAAAAAGGACTATTCATGTGCATTAAAATAAGGAGATATTTGTTGGATCTCAGGCTTAACGTGCATCTGCTTAAATGGCAAAAATATCAGGAGCAAAGTTACTGCAGGAGCACCTTTCCTCAGCTTAAAGGAAAAGGTGTGCTTGTTCACTCATGCTATCTCATTTTCTTGAATTTTTAGGGTATTTAAACATCCATGCTGAAATCTTACTGAAGTCTATATGAATTTTACCATATACTTCAATAGGCATTTACCAGTTATTTCTGCCCAAGAACAGGTTTAGGTTGAAGAATATGCACAAAAGAGAGAGAAGTCAGGTCTCCCAGATCACTTTTTCGGGAAGCCATAAACAGTTCTCATATTGCAAAGGCTGCTAAAATGTTAAAACATCACTAAATGTGAATAGCGACTCTATAGCAGGCCATCCAGCAAAAATATATTCCATGGTGAAATGCGCTTTTGTTAGAGCCAAGGTCTATACAACAGTGATGGCAGATGAATTTCCAGGGGAACGCTGGGAAGGTGGAGGCACTAAGTTGGTCTCTTACTTCCTTACTTTTCTGTGATTAGTTGGTATTTAAGTGTAAATACGTCAGCGAGGTCAACTGGCTATATCAGAACTGATCAGAAATAGTTCTGRTATTTGTAGTTTTGAAAAATGCAAAACTGGGAAGTAGCAAATGAACTCTTGGGGAAGGATGTTTTCCTTCATGTCTCCAGCTGACTTCTTGGAAACACATAAAAGCTTTGTTTTTTCTTTTTCTTTCTTTTTTTTTTCTTTACAAATGCAAGACGTTTGCAAACACCCAACGATGCATCCTTAAGAGTTTTCCCACAGACACAAGAAGAGACACAAGCCCTTGCAATGTGCATTCCCTCCTATTGGAAGGAAATTGCCTGCAGCCAGAGGAAATCCATGCGTTAGCCTGGAGCCTGTTTGCAGCCGCGAGTCGTAGGGGTGCTGAATGGCTGTCGAGATGCAGTTAYACAGCATGGCTCTGCCCTTGGCAAAATAGCCAAGTGGCCGTCACCTCTATACCTGCGATCTGCAGACACACGTCTCGGGACACTGTCTTTCACTGCCAATTATTTTCTTTGCAATTAGCAATGCCGGTTTCCAAGCACTACCCAATCCCACCTCCTAATTTCCATCTCAGAAGCATCAAGCAAAAGCATCTACTGAGACAGAAATGACTGWGAGTAGCAGAGTAAACATCACCTTAACGTTGTTGCTGTCAAACMAGAAGCAGAGATTCATAAACAAGGAAGGCTGGGGACAGAAGCGCAAGGGAAAGGGAATCCCCAGGACAAGTCCCTAATTGCTGGCAGTCTGGGCTGTGAATGATATCAGGACTCTAGAGGGAAAGGTTGAGTAGAAACAGATGCTTCCAGCAGGCTGAGTGGACTAGGTTTCCAAAATACCACGCTCCTCCCACCTGCTCCCGCAATCTGGGTTATTCTCTCGCATTCCCCAGGGCCGCATCCAGCGTAAACAACACCATTATTGAAATTCTTCCTTGGTAATGATAATTAAGTTACTAAAAAATGTCAAATGGGGAAGCTGGTGGCATCACGAGTTGAACAAAACCGTAGAATGTAAATGAATGTGCTTTCTCCTTAAAGAAGCACCGGAGGATGAGAGCTCACCTGCTGCAGCAGCTTCGGTGATTTGTCTTTTTTAACGTGGCTGCCAGATTTTCTGCTGCCGGCACCTATGCCCAGCACAGACATGCATGTTCCTCCACAGGCAACCTTGAAAGCATTTGCTAGCTGAAAGAGCTATTTCCATCGGAAGAGGATGAGATGCGAGTGTGGATGGAAATTCTCACAGGTGCTGTACGTGCAACACTTCCTAGGGAAGTACATGATTTTTTTGTTACACAGTTTGTTTTTCAAACTATGGTGTTACTCTCCGATGTCAAACACTCCAGCCACTCTGCAAACCTGAGTGACAAAACGTCGGCACGCAGGTCCGTTTTTAAGTGCCCCCAAAGCCATCTGAGCCTTGAATAGCAGAAACTTCCAGTTCTTTCTAAAATTTACAGGAGATATGAATACTCAGGGCTTATAAAAGTTAGGCTGCATATTTAGATGCTTAAATGTAGATCCTGTTACCCACCTTCAGGCGCCCATGCTTGAAAATTTCTGCCAATATTTTTATTGCCTAATTATGTTTTTATAGAATAGGAAATTCAATTCACTTAACAAGGAATTTCTATTGCAGTATAGCCTATTATGGCCTRATCAAGGAAATACGAGGCCCAAGCGCACGGCAGCTGGTAGGCTTCAGGGGATTCTCTAGGGGCGGCTAACATATAGGGACACACCTAAGACCGGGGCCAAAAATTACCTGTGTCCTTCCCAACAGCTAGTGTGTCAGCTCCGTTCACTCTCAAGTCGCTTCTGGYACATCAGCAGCGTTTTGGAGCTAACGAGGCCACCTCGCCGGCTGCCCATCTCAGCCAGGGGCCGCCCGGGTGGGGAACTGCCCAAAGGCCTGAGGTGGGTCCCGTCCTGCCGGGGGGAGACCCACGGGGCCATGCCATGCCGAGGGCAAGCACCGCCGCAGGTCATGGGGGCAAGTAGAGGTACCTGGGGGGCAAAGTAAATGCACCGGTGGGACRGAGCAGACGCACTGGCGGAATGAAATCAATGCATGCGGAGGGCAACGTTAAACGCGCGCCTGGGACGAAGCGCGTGCACCCACGGGAGAGCCTGTGCGCCAGGGGCTCAAGCAGAATCACGCAGCCGCTGGGGGCTCGCAGCCCCACCGCTGCGCTTGCCGACACGAAACGTCCCGGGGCTGCAGCGCCCTGCGCCTGCGCCGCACGGCTCGCGTGGCAGTGCGGGTAGCCCCCTTTTCTTATTTGCTTGACAGGCTAAAACTGAGATCTGCTTCCTTCTCTTTCCCATAAAGCACAACTCTGAAGTTTTTCCACTGGCTTTGAAAACCCCGGATTAGGTTCTGGCCGGGTCATTATAAGGCTTTAGCCAACCACCCTTTAACCACATCAAACCTAATTGTCCTCCGTATGCACTGAGAGGCTCCTCTGCTGGCCAACCAGACCGTGCTGGCTTCCTGGAAACCCTATTAGCTTCTCAAACAAAGCAATCGTGAGGACTCAATCCTGCAAGCCTTTTGTGCAAATATTAAATAACAATGAATAATTAGCAGGAATAATCCTTTTTGCTTGACCTCTTCTGTAATAAAGACCCTTGTCGGCAAATGCAAACGTTATTTTGAGCAGCAATTTATAATCTAAATCTGCTAAACACATCAGCCTAAATACACTAATACTCTAATATCCACACTATTTATACAAGACTTAACACAGATCAAAACAGACACACTTTCTGTCCCAAAGACCTCAGAGCATTCATCAGTCAAGTGTAGGTAGTAAAGGTGGCAAAGAAAGAGGTAAGGAAGAGAAGGAGAAAATTAAGATGGAAGAAACAAAATAGGTAACTAAATTTACCTACTAACTTGGATTACATTCCTTAGGGCTCTGCACATGCTTTCTGGTTGTTTTCCAAGAGAGTGGTAAAATATAACTGCATTAACACAAGACTGCTAACAAAGAGGCAGATTTCAACTCTCTTCCCCAAATATGTCATCCCTGTTTTCTCATGCCTGGAGAGGGGGAAAAAAAAGATGATCTCTTCATCTCTTCAGCTTGCTCTGCAGGCCATAAGCTTCTGAGTCTTTCCAACTGTTTTGATTTGTCTCTGAGCATTAGCAGATGGATCTGATCCCACCTACATGTACATGTCTTCCTTGCTAATCTTCTATTTAGGAACCAAGCCACAAATCCACACCAGAAACCTGCTGCCCGGTCATTCCTGAACTTTGGGGCCATATATTTTGGAGCTAGACCCACTTCTACCACTGTCCTTGTTTCCCTCTGATACATCTGCAAAGGCGTCTTTTGTGGAGCAATCAGATTAGTTGAATTTTGTCCAAGGAGTTTTATTGTATGCATCCTTTTCCTTCGTGCAGTTTTCCTGCGAGAGAAGAAAGGACAAGCAAGCAAACACACAGATAATTGTACCGCAGTGACAGTTTGTCAAGTGAAGGAAACACATTTTTAGTTGAGAGATGAACGTTACAGTAGTGCTTGAGCAGAAACCTCTTCCCTTCCTCACAGATGGCATTGACATATAGCCTGAAGGGGCTWTCAGGGTACAAAACTAAAAAGATGGTTAAAGATGTTAAAAATTATACGATGTGAGCACCATCTACACTAGGACCATCAGCTAAAAGGAAGATTCATTTTGATGTATTGGGCAGAAGACAGAACTTCTGCTGATGTTGCGTACAACTCTTGAGTCAAAGATATTTTTGAGACAGATGAAATATATATTAGCCTGCTACTAACTATACCTTTCCTAGTTGGTTTTTATTGACTCTTTAAAAACTATTACCAATAAATGTGATGATCTGCCTTCCCCTTTCTTTCTGGGTGAATGATCACTCCTGTAGGGAGTTTATCACTTAATGTAATGACCAGTTTGATCCGTTCATGTTTGACTCCACTTTCCAGCAAGCTATTGAACTTGTTGTCTTCGTTTCAGGGCTGCCAATATTTCCAAGGTTCTGCCATGGCTTCTGTTAAGCTGTAAAATAAGTATCACACTCAGAACAAAGTTATAAATCTTGCCACAGGATGAAGGGAATTTGTGTTTCTGCATTCACTGATTTTGGTACTGTCCAAGTCTGTAATTTGCTTGTGCAGAGGATAAACTTAATATTCTTGCTCCTTTTTAGTAAGACATGCAGCTCTTCTGTACAGTGGGTCCAACTGGAGGGACAGAGGGGAGGCAAAGAGGGGATTTCACCTGCTGGAAAATACCTTCTACTTCCCCCCAAAGCAATGGAAGTGTCAATAGTATTGACACCACCACTAATTAAAAATGACTGCCATAAGCATGCATACACTAGCTATAGGACATCAGCTTGGATTAAATGTAAACCACGAGGTGCGCTGCACAGATTGCTGAAATGTATTAAAGCCTGGATGACGGTATCTTCTGCACACCCAAGCAAGAAACGACAAGGACTGCTCAGTTCTTACACTCAGGCCACTCACCGGCCACGTAGCCACGGTGAGCTGTACAGCAGAGCGACCAAACGCGCAACCTGAGCTCTTTGCAGCCGTGAGATGAAATGTGTCTGTGTTACACTAACTTGGGAACAAGTAATAAAGTATCATGCAGTTCCTCCTCCATGGTCTGCAAGGCATTAATTTCTAGCCTCCTTCCTGGGAGGCAGCTTCTCTCCTTCCCATTTCCAGGCTCCTCCATCCCCCAGCCTCTGTCACCTCCTGGCTAAGGGGAAGACCTTGTTTTCTTGGCAATTTGTTGCTAGATAATTAGCTCATGTTGCTCCTGTCCATGACCATGGATGGAAGCAGGGCTGTGTTTCCCTAAACATCACCTCTAAAAAGCACAGCCTTTTTTCTTAATCTTTCTGGCTTCCCAGACTGGCTTCCAAGGTTCCTGATTCTCTGTTTGCATAGTTTTACTCAAAAAGTCTCTCTCAAAGGCAAAAAGAYGTATGTTCCTCCATAGGGTGGCCTACGTGGCTCTCTGTGCCGCACATCTATTTGCCTAAATAAGGTGCTCTCATGAGTTTGGCAATGACTGCCAGGGGCTCAGAAAAGCCTAATGAAGCCGCTGTACRTTTCAGGAACTCCTACGGTATTGAAGAGGAATTTCCAAGCCCGATGTCTRTTCCTTCTTGCTTCCTTCCTACTCTCAAATTTCTTTGTGAAGTTCCAGCCTGCTCCATGCTTTCGTAATGAAATATAAGTAGACTTTTGTCTAATAGCACATCAGCAAAAGCCTGTTTGCCACATGTATCTTTGCAAGAGAGCTTGTTTTTYTTTACATATAGAAAAGATGAAAGGGAAAGCCTGTTGGTTTTGTGTTTTATAAGGTAAAATATGCATCACTTGGAAAGTAATGGCCTGCTCCATCTTTGCATGGTGAGGAGAGTGCCTCAACTAGCCAAAAAAGCCCCAGAAGGACAGAAGGAGAGCAGGGGGGGGTGCCAGATTCAGAAAAAAACAGTAGAAGAGAAAACCACCGTTATATCATTCATGTCACAGGACAGTGCTCAACAGCCAGCACTTCCCAAATCTAATGATCCTGCCCCAAACTGCCACTGGAGAGGCTTAAGGGTTTCATCCTTCTTCATTTAAAGAGCAGGACAGAATGTGAAGCAGATAAGAGATTTTGGGAACGCTACGAGCAGCCAGAAAGYAGCTGTTGACCTGAACCTCCTCCAGATGCCTCTCGAACCCGGGAGAGAAGTCGGGTCTGGCTCCAGAGCTCCTGCAGCGCAGCTCCGGGCTGTCTCCGGCACCGCGGAGGGCTTCGCCAGCAGCCCCGCTCGGCCCGACCGAGCAGCTTCGCGGCGGGAGAGCGCTGGCCTGGGCGCCAGCGTCGGCGCGGGCGAGCGGCCAGCGCGCTGCCGGCCGCTCCCCGGAGCGCTCCGGCCGCACCTGCGGCTGCTCTTTGCCCTTCGGAATAACCAGCCGAGGTGCCTCCCGCTTGGCACGGTGGTGGGTGCATCGAGGCACCCATCCACCACCAAGGAAGGTGCATTTTACRAAAACGCCTCCGTCTCCTGGAAGTGAAACTGGAAGGAAACCCAGCAATGAACACTTAATCCTCAGCTGTGGTGGACGTGCTAAATACTTCCCCATCATGCGTTTTATTCACTTTAAACCTTTGGTTCTTATATCCAGTGAGCAGTTTGACACTGGAAGTTTTTATGTCAAATGTTAGTAGTTTTTCAAGCAGGAATAAATTGATTCATGAGTGGATAAATCCAATGCATCTTTTAAATGGAAAACTGACATAATTTTCCATCAGAGACCTGCTAATAAAGCAAATTCACTTAGTTAATCCATTTTTTCTTTGCTAAGTGCACTATATAAAGTATAAAAATATCAAATCAATAGCCAAAGAGTATATAAAAATGAGACCGAGTGATCAGAAACCATGTGTGAGCCACATCTTTCGATGGCTTTCTGGCGGATTCGGCTTTATGCTTCTGCTTCCTAAAGACCTGCTCCCCAGGTCGCCCCAGAACGGTGAGGTTGCAAAAACGCAGATGTCCCCCACGCTCGTGGAGGGGAGCAGTGGAACAGGCCACCGCCTGCAAGGGGCTTCAGGGCATCAGCTCTCCTGCAGCTCTCCCTATTTTTAGAAATCATTAGTTTAAAGGTGTAGGACCTTTTTATAATTCTCTTATTATTTCCCCCCCCTTTTTTTTTCTTGAAGGAACTGCATAGCAGAAACACGTGTAAAARCCCAAGACATCTTCCAATACATTTGCTTGAAGAACTCATCACACGCCCTGCCAGGGAATCTGCACAAACACCCTCCTTTTTATTTTTCAGTTGGAATATAGTGGTGTTATTTCAAAGAAAATGCCTGCACAGCCTTCTCTCTGAAAACACTGCAACCGTCATTCGATCAGTGCAACTCTCTTGTGTGAGTTAATTTAACAAGCAGTTGCTTTGCAGGCTGTGGAGAATTGCCTCTTACCTAATAATTCTGCTAATTTGCTTAACTTTCCCAGATTGCAAACAGCCCTACTCTGACCGAGCACCTTTCTAAATGAACCCCCAGACAATTTCCCGACAGGAGGGGAGAGGAGAGGATGGCTTGGGAGAGCAACGCTCAGAGTCTTCTATTTTTGACCTTTGGGCCAGCATTCAGTTATGCTTGTTGGGAAAACTGCCTTCAAAGTGTATTTTCTTCAGGGATTTACAATACCCTTTTGCTTGTAATTATTCTCACTTGATGTCTTCCATAAATTAGTTAAAGATGCTTCTATTAGTGAGTTCCAGTCCTTTTAATTATCTCGCCGAAGTCTCCTTAATTTGTGGCCATGAGCTACAACACAGGAACTGCCATCCTTGAAATGCTGCTGGCCCGTGGCTAAAGACAGAGAAATCAGAAATGTGCGCGGACAGTGCAAACATCTGGGCAAGCCAGGAAAGAATGAAAACTGCGGAAAGGTAAATGTCAGGCTATTTAAAGACAATGTTGACTATTGATTTTTTAGAGGAGACTACCTCTTCAAAGGCTGGCAAGCTTTCCCTGAGATACAAATGAGGCACCCGGAAGGAAGGGAAAGAGAGGGAGGGGAATGAGCAGGGAAGAGACATTTTTCCTGAGAGCAAAATGAACCCTTTACAAAGCCTGTGGGATTAAAGCTGTGGCTTATTTCTTTCATCACAAGTCTACCCTCCAACTCATTTAAGCACCAGGCGCTTTCCAAGCAAACGGAGGGCAAAGCGGTGTTTGGGAAGTGCTGATGAGCAATAAGGAGATAAGCAGCAAAGTATTTGTTTCGTTGGTGTTTTCCAGTGAAAAATGAACTTTCAAGCACACCCGGTGATTTGTTGCTTAAGTGGCAAAGCTCACCAAGTTTCTGATTTTGCTTCCAGCTGAGATGCTCGTTGCTCACCCTCACACCCTGGAACAACCCAGACTCATTAAGCAGGTTTTGCTTGTCCTTCAGGCTGCCTCATCGATCCTGGACATACCTTCCCGGCACGAGCGATGCCAGATCTGCCTGGGAACACCACCAGCTGGAGCTGGGACGTGCTCATCCCTGCTGGGGCAAAGATCTGGGCATGCGAGGTGCAGCTAGCAAAAGGAAGGAAGGGAAACCACCTGGCAGGTTATGATTTCATATGGATTAAGGGAGAACTGAGCCTTGAATAAAAGGCTTGTTTAAAGAAATAAGCAAACACACACACATTTTATTTATACATATATAAATATATATACACACACATAAACTTGCCTTATGTCCCCTGCCATGAAATCTCTGCCAGTGCACCCTGGAGCAGATATTGCTGTCCTTGGATATCTGCATCTGCAGGGAGTTGTTCATTTCTATTGCAGAGACGATGCTAAACACGGTGCTTTGGGAAAATGGCAGGATAAGAACTTATTTAGGGGATTCAAAGGTCTCCCAGACCTGCCTTTTTACAAAAGGAAACTTCTTCTCTCAATGGGTGCTTTCCAACAGGAGGAACAAAGGATCTAATCCATTGAAGTGGAATGTCTGCAAGGGCAAATTAATTTTGCATTTGGGTACAATGCTTTTTTAAAAAGGCTAATTTAGGTCTTAAAGGAAGAATGATTATACACATCCACACGGCAAGATAATGAGTGAAAAGACCAAAGGAAATGACACCCCCTCCAGCGATTGCTTCCCTCCCTGCACCCACCAAACCGTCAGCCAAAGCAGCAAGGCCAGGGCTCTGCACGCTGCTTCCGCGGAGGCTGGTAGCTGGGCACGTGGCTGTTTTAATCTGGAGCCCACCCATGACAGTGCAGTTGCAACTGTTTTGCTTGCATCTCCTTGATATTTTTTGCAAGACAGCGGGTCTGTTGGGGATCGTGAGTGGTTCTGTGGAAACAGCATTACCAGTTCAGGTTACGCCAGTGAGTCTCTGACCCCTGCATGTGTGAATTACTCAGGTCTGTAGTTCAATCTGGATCAAAAGTCTGTTACTCATAAATAAAGGGGGCTGGCCTGGTGCAGTGGGTTAAAGCAGGTTTCATCGGTATTGGAATTTAAAGATTATAAAATGCCACTTTGAGGCTTTATGCAGTTGTTCAGAAACACTTTTTCTGCCATGAATTTGGTTCTGAGAACAGATCTGGACCTTAGAGYTATTACTGCTTGATTTTAAGRTACGATTTGTCATGATTCTATGATTCTRTGATCCTGCAAGCTGCCCCATGCAAAAAGCTTCAGGATACTATACCGAAAGGACAGCTACAAGATCTGCAGATAGCTGTCGGCGTTAGAGGTGAGCACCTGAGTTCACGGCAGTACCTCGGCGTCGCTACGTTACTTGGGTAAAGCTGGGGGGTCATTACCGACTTTGTTAAATCTGAAGCAGCTACACCCAAGAAACAGGCTCCCAAGGCTCTGTGTCCCGTCCCCCCCTTGCAAGTCTCTTGGGCACCTCGGTGTGAAGATCACTAGAAGGCTAGGTAGCCGTCTAGAAGAAGCTAGGTAGCCCTCTTTGGCAGCCAGTCCACGCAGCAGGAAAACCTGATTCCTCGCAGATACTGAACGCAGTGCAATGTGGCATTACTGCCTGGGGTAACTTTTAGTTTGGATGTATTATTTCAGTAAGGAGGTCTTCAGACAGCGTTAAATGACAGATGATATAATTTTTGAATATGATGTTCATCTGAATTTTATTTTCTGATGTTTTGACTCATTGACTTGATGTCTCTCTATTATGCACACACCTCTGGAGATGTTGCTGGCAATGATTATGCGTAGCATTGAGTTAGTGAATAAAACCACTCCAGGAACTGCTTTACAGATCACAGTATCGTTTTCTCTATAATTGTCCCACAAACGATGGAAGTTATATGGAGAGAACCATGTTCTCTGACAGACTGCATATTTTTGCAGCATGCATCAGATCTCACTTTGGCTTCTGAGACTTATTTCTGATGGTTCTTGGGGATTTAACTTTAAGACCAGTGTATTTCAGTATCCATATACTCCACTGTTCATGTCACCCAGCAGCAACAGAGGATGAGCTGTCTCCTTAATATGGATGAGACACCAATTTATCTAAGTTATCACCTCACAATCTCTCATTCATCTCTGCTGTTAACTGCTGTGTTTCTGACAGCCATTCCCAACCTATCAGCAGCTTCTTCGCCTTCAATTGAAACCATAAGTAATTTTTGGCTGGGAGTTCTTGTTATATATATAATGGCTTCTTCATCTCCCAGCTGGAATTCAATGATCAGGTGACTGAATCAAGCTCTGGACACCTCATTTTAAACCCAGAATATTGCATAGACTAACACAGCAAAGTAAATCACAAGTCAGGGTATCTTTCCACCGTCCGAAAATATACGACCAAATTAACRTGTCCCAAGCTTACTTTGAACAGTACTACAGCTCTGACTGCGAACAGCCAGGCATTTGACCGCAAACTCAGCAATACTTTCCCCCTTCCTAATGCATTCCCAAATCTGCAGAACTTCCCGGTATTCTCCTTACGGAAGGTCCCTGCAGTATTATGTAKCAAATCAAAAGGTCTCATTACTTAGTTTCTGGTTCCTTCATGCCATTGCTCTCATTTATCATCCTGTTCTTCAAGCTTGGGCTTCACGCCATTAGGACTGTCTCGTTCCCCACCCCTGGGGACCGCCAGCCTCCATCCCGGACAGTTGGGGTCTAAAACACCGCCMGGCTCCGGGGTCAAAGCTGCTGGCTCTGAAGAGCCACGGTACTGTGAGTGTTGTGCCTGGCAGCTCCTCTGCTCCAAGGCTAAAAGGAAAACTAAGTGTTTGTGCCCCAAAGCCATCAGGTTAATCCCTTCATATTTCCCCTCAAAATTGTTGGGAACAATTCATCACAGGGAATTTGCTTCATGTAGTTCTCCCCCATTTAAGTTCCCATTTYGGTTTTATTTCCAGTGAGCTCTCAGTCCTGGCACAGAGACCACTTGAAAAATTGTCATTCTCTGAATTTCCCATTGAAAGAGCCACTGCAGCYTGCATTTCCCACCCACCTTCACACTAGTTACTGCCCTGCTCACGCGATGCATCAGCAGTTCTGTTTGCAATGTGTRATCCATGAAGTTTGCTACTTTCTCTGGGTAATATATTTTCCAGGAGCGCAAATGACTTGCTCAAAGCATTAGAATCTAATTCTCTTTGTGCTGAGGATGAAATGCAAAAAGCCAGAAGAGCAGAGGAGAGCAGATCCCCCCTCAGCTCTACAAATTCACWGAATTCAATGGTTTATTCATTTTAATTAGCCTTGGAATTCATATATAGGTGTGTGTGTATATATATGTATGTGTGAATTCATATAATGATACATAATTAATTTAGAGTTTGGCATTTCAGAACAGGTAATTAAAATAGTTCATTGTTGATTAATCACTTGCAAAATAAATTATTAGCAATATCCCTGTTAGCATTATGTTTATTACTACAATTTAGAGAAATTAAGGCAGTTCACTTACATTAAATTAAACATGAAAGCGCAGATGTAATGTACCCTAGACAATATCTATTTACTCTGAGAACAAATGTGATGTGTGCATTACAGTACATTTGCTAGGTCATACATCTTGGATGTCCTCCTCATGTCATCACCAGAAACCTAATACCAGCACACAGACTATTCCTGTCTCWTTCTGTAAATATAGAAATAAGATTTGTTGGACTTTAGCATTCGCTCTACACTACCTTGACCCTCAAGCTGCTCTGATCATCCGTGGACRCCGGAGGCAGTTCAGCCGGAGAAGGGTGGCCAGCACCTCGAACCGCGAGTGGCCGAGGGTGGCTCTGCGGCCATGCTGCGGTGCGTGGGACAGGGACGTGTCCCCTCACTGGTGCCAACAGGGCAGAGAAAGGTCCACATCCAATCCAAGCCCCTCAAACAGAGAAGTATCAAATAAAATCAAATTATTCAACCCTCGGTGGTCACCGAGGCCACAATTATGAGCCAGATTATAGYCGAACTGCACAGAAATGGAATAAATCTCAGTCCAGCTCTATGATATCCTAAATAAAACACTTAATTATAAATTGAGTTTGATATCTGTGGGATTTAAGCAACTGTACATGGTCTCTTCTGGTGTGTAGATATATTTTGTCCTGTGAGGAAATAAGTATTCCTTGACTTTGACAATGATTTATCCAGAGGACATTCCTACCCGGGTCTGCGGAAGCTACAGGCRAGTCACTAGTAAAGAAGAGGATGCAAAGCACCTCACTACATGCTTTCTGGATCAGTTTCTCTGTGGTTTTACAGCTAAGGGAAATAATCTATAATTAGGTGTATAAAATAGCTCTCTGATCTCTTTGCTTCTGGCCCAAAAGAGCACAGAATTGATAACTCAATTATCGCTGCTGGAAATATAAATAAATTAAAAGTACATGGTAGGAGGAACTCTAGTAAGGGGACACGCATGCGGCATAATAGATGCTTCTCCTTAATCGCGGAGCTGGRAGCGCCTGAGGCCAGGTCCGAGGAGGAGTGGGCGCTCCCCCCGTCCGGCGCTACGGCCCGCGCGGCCCGAGCCCTTTGCTCTCAAACACCTTTGGTGGAGCCGAACGTCCCTCCAAGGCCCCAGGCGCGGAGGTGGCCGAAGCACTGAGGATCGTGATACCAGCTTGGCAGTAAGAGCAAAGTCAGAGCAAAAGGGTGAGCTTGCCGTGGTTGTGGGGGTGATGAAAAGCTATAGCACAAGGACATAATTAATGCCTTAATTATCCTGTCCCCAGCAAATAACCCGGGAGTTGTCTCTCTGAATTCACAAGCAGAAGAATGTAGGATATTGGGGTCTTCGTTTTTGCCAAGTCATGGAGCGTTTTCAAAGCCCCTCCTTCCACCGAGGCATATTTTTAACGACTCCTGCGCTGAATTAACAGGCTGCGCCAGCGGGCACGATGGCACTGCTCGCTAACGGCCACTTTGTCTAAGCCACATGCTGAGCAGCAGTTTCAGACCCTGACTCAAGGTCTCATTGCAAAAAAGCTTCTGGGCCTTTTTAAACAATTTAAAATGTGTAGGACTAACTGACCAGTCCATCCCTGCCCCTTTGATATTCTGCTGCCTGCGTGTGTCCTTGAGCCAGCAGAGATCACCYGTAGGGAGGTGTGACCTGGAATGATATGAAGAGCAGGAAGAGAAAAGCTTTGGGAAATTTCATATTCCACTCTGATACCCTGCTCAGTAATCACTGAAATTATACTTAAAGAATCTGCGCTTTGATGCTATTTCAGCAAGATCAGAAGGGCAAGTGCCGTTTCACGGGAAGGACCTTTTTTCCTCCAGCAGTACACTTCCTGGTCCCGTGGAGAACCTGTGCTGGTGCARGCCCAGGAGATTTGTGCAGGTTTTATTTAAAAGAAGAAAACAAAAGCATGCTGTACGTGCTCCCCAAAATCTTTGTGCCACTTCAGCAACGTTCTGTGAAAGCAAGAAGAACGGGGCGTTTTCCCCGTGAAACTGTTCCTCGCAGGAGGGAGGGCACGGATGCAGCTTTGTGCGCTTCCACTGCGCACTTCAGGAGGCACAAAACCCTCCCCGGGCCCCCTTCCTCCCTAGGGTCTTCCCTAGGGAAGGTGCCAGCTCTCCTGATGCCRAGCATTGCTCATCCTTTTATCCCAGGCACCGGTCCTGCCTGCAGGCACGTATTGCATGTCTGCTGAAGCAAAATTGGGCCAYGGAAAAGCTTGATTGCTGCATCCAGAGGCTGGAGCAGGAGGGCTACATGGGATGGGAGAAGCACAGGAGGATGGTGCAAATGAAACACAGTGCAAATTAAAGAGCTCTCTTATTTCTGCTGCACTCAAGCACCAGGTTTCTGCCCTCAGTGACGCTGATTTATGTAAACCGTTGCTTCACTGTGAGAATCCAAGGGCAGTAAAGTGGACACACAAGCATCTCTAGTTGGAGGGTGAGGGCAACGTGTCCCTCTTCTCCTCCATGTTCCCTCTCCGGTCTCACCCCTAGACCTGCCCAGGTTTCAGACCTGAGGACGTCCTGCAAAACCCTCCTCTTGCAAAGGCAAATTTGGCTAAACTCAATTGCATCATGCGGAGCAGAAGTCAGCTGGAGCTAGTCTATCTGACGGCTTCCAGCTCCCGTAGTTAATGATTTACATTTGTGCTGTAATAGCCAGACATGGCAATAACAGCGAGGATTTAATTGTTTTAATGAAAGTAGTTTTTTTTCTGTTTGAGTCAGTTTGTTAAGTTTGGATGATAGGATAYAAGAATGGATTTTGCTGTGCACAAGCCATTTCAGAAGAACTACCTTGACAGATTAAAACTTTTAATAAGTAATATCTGATTAACTAAAGGCAATAGCAACAGCCCAACCTGAAGAAAAAGGGTTTTATGGTAGTTGCTRTCTCACCATCACGTTTATAAAAGGGACGCATGCATTTTTCAGGTCTTTGCACATTAATGGCTGTATTTGATTCAAAATAGTCAGTGAACCCTCAGTAAATGGAATTAAATGGTATGTGTCTGATTCGAGGGTGACAATCCGCCAATTGTTTCTTGTTGGAATTACTACCTGCGTGGCTGGGCACAGCAGTAATATGATGTTTCATTTCTCTTTAGCTATTATTTATCTGAAAAGTTCATTCATTGCTGTTCTGAACTCCTTCCTGAAACCTCTCCCTTCACCTTTATCCTGCTGCCATGGACTCCATCTTTCCTGCRTGCCTCGACTTTGACTCTCCTTGGGCTCAGCACTGCAAACACACGAGGAACCAGCTGCGTCTGGTACCACCAGTGGTGGTTGGCAGGATTTGGGGCTTATTCTATTCAGCCTCGGTTCTCCTTCGCTTCGCCTTTGGCTTGGAGCCTTGTTGAGCTTATCGTCCCAAGGTGCTGCTAGTCTCCTGCCAAAACCAAGAACCTGCAGTGACTCTGAGGCCAAAACCCTCAGCCAGGCTGGGTTGGTTTGAAAAATCCTCTTGGAGGTTTCAGAGCTATGGACATATCCCCGCATCCATACAGGTTACCAAGCATGCAGCAGAGGCAGGTTTTGCTTCCACAGGGTGCAGGACAGCCTTTCTGCTCCTGGCAGGGCCAGGCTGAGTTTATACCAACCAGGAGGTGCCAAGTGCTGACTATTTTGTGATCACRGTTTTCAGCTGAGAGACCTGGGCTTGCCTGGTTGCGCGGCAGTGGGTGTGAATGGAGAGGTATCAGGTTACTGTTTCTTCTGTACGTGCCTTGGGTCTTTTCATCTCGCAGTTTTTCTGTGCTGCACGGAGGTCATCTGTGGCTGCCACTGCAGGATTAGTGCATTTGCTGGCCATGTTATGGCATAACAGATAGATTGCCTCTCTCTTGACACTACCCATTTCTAAGCAATTTCTAGTCTGTTTTCACCCAATATTGATAAACAGAAGAAAATGGGATGTATTTTATTACCCATAAAGTCTGACATTTCCAAAGATGGAATCAAATTATCCTTCTCATATATCTGCAGATAGCTGGATTGCTGGCTAGATAGGAGTGTGTGYCTGCAGAGTAATGACACCTAATTTCTGAGATTTCAGAATGAGCCAATCTGAGACAAACAGAGATATTTTCCTTATAAATAACATGAACCACAAAACCCAGACTCCTTGTTCCAGAATGATAGTACTTCTTCCTCTCCCTGTGGACTATAATCTTGTAGGCTAGGTTGGAAATCCACAGGAAGTCCTTGAACCCCTCTGCCTGCACTGAGGGCTTGTTCTCAGCAGAGGTATTTCTCCAGAAGTACACACACCTTTTTGAGGAGGTGCCACTGTCCGCATCATGGTTGTGATACAGAGGTAGATTTTAGATTTGCTATGGAGGTGATGTAGATGAAAATCCCGTGCAGCTTGCATGCAAGCTGTCAGCAAATTAGAAGGTGATAAGAGGAAATCCAGAGAGAAGGCAAAAGCTTTCTGCTGCCTCCAGGTACAGAAGGATCCTCAAAGGAGGAATGAAGAGGGGATCACAGGAAAGAGGACAGTGAGATTTGAAAGATACTTAAGGCTGCTGGGTCCCAAGTGCCACAGCACTTGCAGCTGGGTTTGTGAGGCCGGTGGAAGGGCAAACACTGAAGCGCAGCTGAGGTGGAGTTGCCAGTCTGGCTGCGGGGCTGGAGGGAGGGCCATCAGCAGAGACCTCAGTGCAGCACGGGGGCTGGCTTGGCTTGCTAGACCCAAGCTGTACGGAGACGGCCACGCTCTGTACTGCCACGCTTTCGTACACCTAGAAACATCCTTGATCTATCAACCTTCACTTCTGCTGGGGGATTCTGGCACCTTGACAAAGCATCCACATAAGAAAATAGGCTGAGCTAAGGACATGGGTGGAGAATGGAAATGAGCAAGGGCAGGTTTGCGTCTAAATGTGAAGGGAACGTGCCATCCCACAAGGAGAGCACTGGGGAAGGGATGGAGCGGGCGTGAGATGCAGCACATGGAGGACAAGTGCTGAGAGGAGAACTTGTCATCCAAAGGTAGAAGAGGACAATTCCTCCTGTGGAGGATTCCCTGAATTTCTGTACCAGCATGGGAAAGAATRCACCCTGTAGTGACAGGCAGATCAGAGAACATCACCTTGCCTCCATCCTCTTCTGGGCTTTAAGGCTCCAGGGATTCCCCTTCAAAAGCCAGTGCTGCTACGTCCACCTGCCGAGCAGAGAGAGGTGCCCAGGCAGCGTATCGCTCCCGGTGGGTTTGAAAGAAGCAACTGCTGGATGGCAGGAGGGAGAAATACACATCCAGGTCGCAGCACTATTTTCTCTAACGAAGGGCCAAATCCTGAACAACAGAGTGAGACTGAGTCCCAGCTGCAGCAGAYGGGGCTTTCACCCAAACTGAGAGCTCGGGGTTTGGTGTTTGGTCTGTTGTGTTTGACCGCCGCGTCCCTGGTTTTATACGCAGGCAGCTGTGTGCACGGAGATTTTCTCTGTTCAGGGCCRTGCTTCTTCACGGTGGCTGGAGTCGCCGAGCCGTACCGATTTTAACTATGCCTTGTCTTTTCAAGTTTACCTACAAAATCCTTTTTGCTCRCCTTGGACTGCAGGCTGAATAATTAGAGCAAGTGGTTGCATTTCTCAAAATAAAAATGGAATTTGTAAGTGCCAGAGGACATCTGCAGTGCTGGAAGGGAAAGGTAATTGACATTCCCTTCGGGAAACCTCTTTACAAATTCGGGACCCGGTTCCTCTGGATTTATTGTCGGTGGTGCAATACAGGCAGAGAATATGATAATCCCTGCAAACAAACAAACAAAAGAACCGGGAGCGACCGAAAGAGGAGCGCAGCTCCGGCGTGTCGCTGCCGGCAGCGGGAGGCAGGAGAGAGGGTGGTCATGATGCGCCTGATCTTCAAGCTGTTCCGCACCGACCGCGGTGCTAGGGCACCAGGCTGCGTGAAAATAAAAAAGGAGAATAAAGTGCTTCTAAATGGGGCCAAAAGAAATGTACGGTCTAATTAGGGAGCAGGAACCGCTGCAGCGGGAAGGAGCAGCGGTGCGGCTGCGCCCGCGAGGGGCTGAGCGCTCGGCCGTCCCGGCACGCCGGCGCAGCAGCCTGCGCGTCTCTCTGCTCTGCGGCTGCCACGCGGCTCCCCGAGACTCCGCAGTGAAGTCCCGTTACCTGCAGTGGTGCTTAGCAGCACGGTGCTGATTAACTGCAGGCTCCCCTGGGCTTGCCAAGATTTCCCGAGGAGTAATGAASAGAATTTGTGTGGCATCCCACAGCCCGTCGTGGTGAAAGGAGAGAGCCCAGACATACAGCCTGTCTGCGCCCCCAGCCTACATGCCGTAGATAAATAAATACCTGTGTAGGTAATATATATAAATATATACATATATGCATGCACAGTGCTGCAAATAGGGTGTAGATGCACTGGGTGCACAGTGCAGCTTTTATTAACCCTTCCCTGAGACACCTCTGCTCTTGCAGCAAAAAATTAAATGCTGCTGTAAGACGGGTTTGCCACCAGGCTCTTACCAGCCTCTGCTTGAAAGGGCAGCTTTGATATCATTGCTGACAGGGTTTTTCCAAGAGGGAACGAATTCTTGTCCCCTATCCCAGTACCCCCGTCACAGACCGAGAAGGGCACTTGCCCTCGGCGCCCGCAGCAGGGCTGTGCGGCAGCCCGGCGGTGCAGCCTCCCTGCCTTCACGTGTTCCGACGTTTTGCTCCTGCTAGAGTTGGAGCAAAGGCGCAGATATTATTCATTCATCTGTATTTACACAAGCGCTTGCAGCCATACACCTCCTCTGAAGTGAGCCTACATCTCTGCTGTCTCAGGGCCCTTGGCATCAAACTGTTGCAAAATGAGTAAGTTTTTTTTTAAGAAAACCTGTCTCCAGATCCAAAGCGCAGCAGAGCGCAGCCCCGACCGCAGATCCCCCCCCCCCCGGCCGGGGAGAGAGGGGCTTTCGCTGGGTGGGCTGTGGCCTGGGGGCGGCTTGGGGCAGGGGGCTCTTGGTGCCGAGGGCCCAGACTGTGGTTTGCCCCTGCTGCAGAAAGCTCTGCCCTGACGCTGGCCGGCTGCGAGCCCTCGCGGGACCCAGCTCTGCCTCCGCCGCCAGCAGAAGCTTTGGGGGTATTTTCCAGTATTTCCTCTTCAGTTGCTTACTCAGTAGGGACAGAGCAGAGCCGGGACCGTTTCTTCACCGCGCGCGTCTGCAGGGGCCGTGCCCAGCGCCAGCCCACGTGGCCCCTTGKCATTGCCCTGTCTGCCACGCTCACAGCCTTGCGGACTAAACTGCCCCTTCCTGCCCGGAYCAGCCTTTTCTCGTCGGGTGGCTTTGTAAAAACGTGAACCTGAGTCTCCCCCCTGTTTTACCTCCGTCTCCAGACTGCAGTCGGGGAGCTCGTGGTTTAACGCAGCGGCTTTGGTGGAGCTAAGGGGCTCCTTCTTCAGCAGCCGGGTCAGGTCYTGCGTCCCGTGAGGTCGGGCCGGCCGCGGCGGCGGCAACGCGGCGCTGGGGACGCCCGGTGTAGCCCGGCCGCCGGTCGGATCGCGGCCGGGCGCTTCGGCCCTTCGCGCCGCGTCGCATCGGGGCTGGAGCAAAGCCCTCCGGAGGGGAGAGCGCGCCGGTCCCGCCGGCGGCCGCGCGGCCCCCGCCGCTCCTTGCCCGACACGTGCTCGCCCATAATTCCTGACCTCAAGCCGAAAGTATAATTCTTTCTGTCACATCTGACATTTGCCTGGAGAGCGATCCTTGCCAGGAAATTGCCATCATTTCAGTTCTGCTCCCGGCTTCCATTCTGATTTATATTTTTGTTTTTATCCAATTTTTCTGACTTGTTTTGGTAGGGTGGACAAAATGTTCTCACTCAAGACAGATGACAGTTTGCCGATAAGAGGAGCAACTTATCACGAGCAGCTCTGATTCTTTCGCAAATGCTGGGCTGTTGGAACAGCTTTAAAGTCGAACGTGATATTGTAGGTTAGACCCAAATCTCCTTTCCCTCCTGTATTTCATACTTTATGGCTTCAAGCATCAGTCCTTTTAAAACAAAACATTTCCATCCTTTTTTTCAGATCATCCATGCTTTTATTTCTTTCCCTTTCTCCTCCTTAGATTAACTTCTTAAAAACTTCTTTTGGTATGGCAAATAAAATAAACACCGTAGATGAGTGACCTCTTGGAAGCTTGATGTCCTTGAGTCTAACTTTAGAAATCATTTGTCACAGGCACAGAAATGTGCGCTGCAATCAGAATTAGCTGCCAGATTTTTTTTTCCCAGACAATTATATTGTAATTTGAGTGGCATTCTTGATAATAGTTCAGGTCCTCYAGGCTCTCCCCACCCCCTGCAAACAATGCACGAAAAAAAGAAATTTTCTATCCTAGTTTTAAAATCTGTTTTTTTTTTTTCAATTTATTGCAGAGAAAAATAACTGAAAGGGAGAAGAGAGACGAGGAAACTGAACAGCTTTGAGCTCTGGAGATGAGCCCAGTAGGCTAAGAGGATATTATATAGTTGGTTTTAGCTCAGCAAAAACAGGACATTCTATTTGAACTGAGTGAATAATTTGCAATTAGTAATTTGGGCCAGGAAAAGKCAGGTTCTTCCAAAACATGCGGTTTTACTGAGTGAAATGCTCTCTTCTTCTGCCTGAGATTTGCATGCTAACAAATCACAAAACTCTCTGATCAGGTGCTTTCACTTCTTGACATTGTAGATTTTTTAGCAACATTGTTTTCAGTCTTCAGTTTGTTATTTTGTTGTGAATATTTGTCACTGACATCCRTGCTGCTTCAGTGTCTTGCATGAGACATGTTAGGCGTCGGTGTCCAGGAAAGGATGAGGTCCTGCGCGCGCAGACTGGTGAGAAGCTGAGTCCGAGTAGCACGTTTGAACTAATACCCGAAGCTCAAAATCTCAGATTCCTTGTGGGTGGACAGTGGTGCAAGCAGAACTCATTTTAAGTGCGTCTTYGAGTATTTGTGCGGCGAATTCGGTTTTCCGATGCGTTTGTTCTAGTCRAGCACGTGCTCAGGGGCCGGGTTGTAGCCAGCGTCTGTCAAAATTAAAATAGACTGAATATTTATGAAAAATCCACCAGACTGCTCCCTCTGCCCTCCTTTAAATATATAGTTCTCCATCTTCATACATCTGTACAATACTTCTCCTTAGCTTATAGACGTTGTTTTCCTTGGGGAGGGGGGAAGCTCTGCTCTTGATGCGAAGGACTGGCAGAGGCACCTCTGATACCACGCTTCCCAAGACTGCCGCGGCAGAACCAGCTCTACCAAGCCGTTCTGCCGTGTCGAGCCCTCTCCTCTGGCTTTGCCCGTGTGAAGGGACCCAGCTGGCCGGCGCTGCCTCCTGGGAACGCCTCGAATCGGAGGCGTCGGGGGGTTCTGAAGCGAAGGAACCCGTCCAGCCCAAAGCCGTTCGCAGACCCGAGCATCTGATCTCCTCCGAGGACGCGGCTCTGGAGAAACGCCGCGTCCTTGTAAAGCTTTGCAGCCTCCGGACGGGGTTACAGCGAGCGCGCCCGGGCTTGCGGTTGTCTCACGGTTCGTTAGCCAGGTCCCGCAGATGAGCACACGGCCTCGGCACAGCCTCCAGGCAAACCGTGTTTGCTGAAACCTCCTTGTGAGCCCACCTGCGCCTGAACGGAAGGAAAAGTAGAGGCTGGAGAGCACCGCGAGTCAGCCTGGCGGCTGCAGGGTTGCCAAAGAGGGGCGAAGGGTGTCGCACCCCGCTGGTGCAGATTGGTCCGCTCGCCCCGCGGAGAGCTCCCGAAATCCTCCCGGAGCGCCGGCCGCCTTTCGGAGCGACTGCGGGTTGCTTCCTCCCGCCCTCGACCGCAGYGGGGTGGAAGGAGCAAATTTCAGATCACTGCGCTCGACTCCCACGTGTGAGCKAACCCGCTTGGACAGCGGCGGTTTGGGGGCCAAGCCCCCGCGTTCGTGGYGCTGGAGAGACTCGTAGCTGCCGGGAGAAGGGGGAACAGCCAGTGACCCGAAACGAGAGATGCTCAACCCGCCTGCGCCTCGAGCCCTCGGGGTGATGCSTCCTCGCAGATTTTTGGCAGTCGGTTTCAACATCGCATGACGTCTTTTTGGGGGTCGGGATACAGGTCTCTGTTGCGAATCGCGTTGGTACCAACATCCCTCTCGCTACATAGCAAGATGCTTAGAAGGAGGAGACTTGCTTGACAGCAGAGTTGCACAGCAACCCTAGAGACGGCGCGATACGTGTTGGTGGGGGGTGAACTTTGCAGCCCTCCAGGGGCACGGTTCCTAGATGCCGAAGAAACCCGGCTGTGCCTAGGCAGCACTCAGCTTTGCCCAACGCCCTTGCACCGCAGCGTGGGGCCCTGCAGCCGCCCCGCGCGCCGGGGCCGCGTGTCCCAGCGGGCCCGGCTCAGCTGCGTGCGGTGGCACCTGCGCCGCGGCCAACGCGGGCTGCCGCCCTGGGACTCGCCGCTCCGCAGCCATCAGCAAACCCCTCGCAAGGTCAACCAGCAGCACCGAGGAGCCTTCAGGGCCCCCGAGGGGCAACGAAGCGTGAAATCCAGGTCTAAACACACGGACGGC
>NW_028186534.1:11359287-11393928 GCF_003343005.1 Rhea americana
CCGGCCTCCCTGCGTGCGCGGGGGCGATCGACGGAGAYGCGCTCGCTTCCTTGCGCGATGGAGTTATCCTTCTCTCAGTAAATAAACGTCCGCGCGTGCACTTGCTGCTTGTATCTGGAAAGGAGATGGAGCGTGCCGAGCTCTTTCAATTTTTCATCCTCCTTGAGGGAAAAGGTCTTAGGAAGAAAAACATAAAAAATTAAAAAAAAAAGAGAGAGAGGGAGCGTTAAAAACCTTACCTAGCACCTTTTGCAGCATAATCCATCCAATTATTTTCATTCCTATCCCCTTTTTTAATTCAAAAACTTCCTGTAAATGTAGGTCCCGGTTCAGCAAGGCATTAAGACACATTTTTAACGTTACGAGCACTACCAAAGTACCTTAACTCTAAACCGCACCGCACGGGAAGCACACTAATCATCTTTCCCATCTTGAACTAAAGATATAACATTTTATCTAGGACCCAAAGTGTGTCTATAAATATCAGCCCATCTCGTAGGAAGGCAAGTGCTGGGCCCATTACAGAAATGGGCAGAGTAAATCACGGCGCTGGCTGGTGACTTGTGCATGGTTAATCTTTGTAACGGGAAGGATCTGGACCAAAAGCCCGGTTTTTACGAGGGGGCTCTTTGTAAAACAAAACGGGGAAAGACCTCGTTCTCTGCCGCTCCGCCGGCGGCGACCGCGGTGAAGGGCAGCGGGTGAGAAAGCCTGTAAGGCAACAAAAAAGACTGGCGTTGTAAGGCGCGACCGCTCTTCTCCGAAGAGAGCGTTGCGCTCCCTCGGCGAGGCCCGCGGCGGATGCTCGCCGGCAAGCGCCGCTCCCGGGGACGCGCCGACGTCTCCGGCGCCGCTGCCGAGGACGGTTGCGGGCCGCGAGGTGCAGCGGACCGCGCTGTGCGTTGTTAGAGTAATTTGTTGTGGTGGTTAGCAAGCGAAAACAGCCAGGCTCGTTTCTGCTCTGCTGGAGACACAGGAAAGGGGGGGCAAAAAAAAAAAAAAAAAAGAGGAATAAATTCCATTTGAGGTAATTTTGCTCCTAATTATGGAGCAAAGACCCCCCTCCGCCCCACACACCCYCGCGTCCCAACGCACGGCGCGGTGCAAAAAACACGTGCAGCCTTCGCCGGCAAGGGCAGCCCTCCCTGCCGGGCGGGCAGCTCGCGGGCGAGCCTCGCCGGGGAAGGACCACGAAACGCGCCGCGCTTCCTTCTCTCCTTCTCCGTGCCCCGGGGGAAGGGAGAGGCCGGAAAGCTCGCCTTCGCTTGGGCTGCTGATTGCTGTCCCCCTCAAAATGCAAAATGCAAAAAAAAAAAAAAAAAAAAAAACATAAAATCCTGGTTGCTCTTAGGAATGAAATGGAGATTTCTCCTGCTAATTATAAAAATGCCAGGGAAAAACGTGCACGATATGATTTCTTACATTGAACAAGTTTTATAGCAGAGAGGACTTTTAGTGGCACTATTTGCATCCTGGCCTTTTGCCAGCTTGCTGTCATTAAATCTGCCGATCTTAAGTATCAGCTGCACTTATTCAAACGGGCTATAAATAAGACTCTGAGGCCTATTAAAGGAGCCTGCTACCCCGGGCTGTTTGTCAGGCCTGCGGACAGACCGGCGYGGCGAGCGCTTGCGGGAACTTCCCCGCATCGCCTGGCGCTCGGCGCTTCCCGGGACAGGGCTCCTGCCTCTCCTAAGTCCGTGGATTTATCTTTTACTCTGCAAGACACAGGGGACTTTTTCATTTAAAAAAAAGAAAGAACTTATTTTCTATTAGCAACAAATGGTGTTTGTTCATTTGAGAGTCTTTGACCTTTGCCTAGCTATAACGGTTGCAAACGGATGGGAGCGTGGGGAGAGGCTAAGAAACAGAGCCGGGAGGTTATATCAGACCAGAAGGTGCTTTAACGTAAAATATGACATAAGTCACCRTGCTCAGGACACCGATACGCTATTAGTCACACTCACCCTCAAGAGCGCAACCTCTCCGAGCTCTGCTCTCGGCCGTGCAGCCCAAGGCCACGGCGTGCCGACGTCCCGCGCCGCAGAGCAACGTGCGCCGGGCGCCGCGGCCGGCCAGCGGCGCCCGTGAAAAATTGCTGGCGCTACTAACCTGTGGTTAATGACCCATGGTTAAGAAATGACTAAGATGCAGGAATTAAATTTACCATCAACTGCTTTTTTTTTTCTTTCCCCCTTGAAACCTTGAAATCAAAGTTCCTAATCACAAAAGTCCGTGAAGGTATTCGCTTACAGGCAGCRCACGTGACTGCAGTCAGCCGCAATATCGAAGTACGTCCCTGTCTCGGTGCCAGGTGTGGCACAGGGCTGCTTCAGTGACAGGGCAAATCGATGACACAATCAGAGGAGAGCTCACCGGTGTTGCCAGGTTTATTTTTGTAAGTGCAAACTAATGAAATTTGGAGGTTTTAATAAAGCAAAAGAGCTACAGTGGGAAAAGGAAATTCATAGCTAGACCAAACACCAAATCGCATTAAGAAAGCCAGCAATTCAGACGTCTTCCCAGAAGAGGCTCCGCGYTTGCACGGTGGGGCCGCGTGAAGAAAGCTTCCTCCGGCCCGCGCAGCTGCACCGACCCTCTCTCTCTGCACGTGCGATCCCAAACCAGCCCCGAGCTCAGCAGCCGCAGAAGCGGAGGCGTTAACCCATTCGTGAGGTGTACAGTTAGCTTCCCGTAGGGCAATTTTTTCCAGCTAGGTACAGAAAACAGCACTCGGGGGCTGTTTCGAAGCGCTGACGCCCGTGATCTCCAAGCAAAGCTCATGACTGCTGGACAAGACGAGTGGCATGTTCAGCGCAGCCTCCTTGGGTCATTACCTGTTCTCCCAGGGCCCTGTTCTACCTCCACCCCTGCCACCATGGCCAGGCTGCAGCCTTGCTTGGGCCTTCATAGCTACTCTCCAGCATCTTTTTAACTTGCATTTTTAATTGCTGTCTAATCAAGGAGGATTATTTTGAATCACACAAATGCACCTCACATAAGAACACTGTAAGCCTGGTTGAAGGTYGAGGGATGATGAAAGTACTGCATGAACTGGAAAACTGGAAGGACCACAAATTTATTTTGTCCTCAGTCTCCAGCTCTTCTGGAGTCCTCCAGGTCCCTTTGGACCAACCTTGTGTCCTCATGTTCCTGCCCCATCCAGACTCCGTGGGGAGGTATACCGACTTTCTGTGCTCCATGTCTTGCTTTCCATGGGAAAGAAACCCAGGCAGGGCAGCAGGATGCTATCGTTTGCCCTGACAAAGTTCCCATCCCTGCACAACCCAAGGAGCAAGGCTGTGAGCAGGCTGTGCTTGCTGTAGAGAGACCCCACAGACACCGCGTGGTGTGTCACYTCTGTGTTCGAACGTGAGAAAATTGCTGAGAGGGGGCTGTGATGATACTTGTGTTAGCGTGAGTAACGCTCTGTTAATAGAGACCATTTATCCCTTTCTCATTCCCCAACTCCTTGGCCAAGGGGGAATTTCACTCATCATATTCTGAATTTTAAAAGATAGCTGAGAAATTGTTTAAAAGGCAGCAAAAGGGAAGGAAAAGTAACCATAAASCCACACCAGAGGCATTCCAAAAATGAAGACAAGAATCCGAGGAGAGAGCTATTCAAAGAAAATGACAATCTTGAACATTTCCCAACAGCAGGGATACATAATTTGGAGCAACCTGGAGGCATTTTGTAGCTTGTTTATTTTACAGACTTTACGTTCTCTTCTCTTGTACTTCTCTGCTCCCAGATTTGCCCCAAAATATTCAGCTGGATTAAAAAAGATGGAGGGGTCTATTTTCAATAGCAGGGACAGGCACATCCCCGGTCACTGAGCCCAGAAAAGGGCTGATCTGGAGAACAGCTGTGTTTTCGTTCTGCTTTGAAATGATTTCCTAACCATAATTCATTAACATGCATCACCTGTAAATAAAATCATCCAGACAGAAGACTTTTGAAAATCATCAGAAGTCTCTGTTCTAGCATTCAGTCGCAAACTGTTTAGGACCTTCAGTAACAGAATTTTTTCACTTTCCAATAGTGCCAGTTAAAATGAGCACAAGCATGTTATGAGGTCAGCACAGCTTGGCCTTGACTGGATTCAAGCCAACATAACCTTGAAGCACATGCCAAATGTAGGAGATGCGAAGGTGAAATGAAACCTTCAAATCCCAAGCGACAAATGAAGCCGTAACCCAAGCAGGTTGTCCAGCCCAGTCTCGGAGGAGCTATGCACGGCTTCCCTAAGCTCAGCGCCTCCTTCCTCTGCRCCCAGTCCCCGTCACTGGGGTTTGCAAAACCCCTGGAAATCCCCTAGGGGTAAAAAAAAAAAAAAGCAAGATACAGTGTTCCCCAAATGTGATACGCTTGTGGCACTCCAACAGAAATGCCTGCCTGGCACTTGGCCTGTGGCTAGCAGGTCAGGCTGAACAAGGCTGCACTTGTGAACTGACAGCCTGAAGAATTCAGGAGCCACGAGCAGACAAGATTGGCAACAGTCTGAAGCTGATGTAARAGTCTTTTGAGCCATTTTGGCTTTTTTGAGCCATTCCACATCCAATGGCACAATGACCCTGAAATGCATTRGGGTTGCAAACTGCGATGGGTGGGCTGAGGTTTTCCCTTTTGTTTTGTTTCTCCTGGTTGCTGTCAGAAGGGATCTGGTATCTGAGCTGGTGGTGTTTCTGGAAGGAAGGACACTTGGACTGGACAGACAGGAACAGGCACTGGAGAGCACGAAGAAACAAAGAAATTATTTGGCATCCATCACCATCCTCACCCAAGGAAGAAAATCAAGATGCTGAGAACAGAATTAATGAACACACCAAGGGATGTGAGGAGAAGAACTTTAATTGCCTCTACAGCAATGCAGAGAGTCTGAGCAATAAAAAAGAATTGGAACAACTAATTTATGAGTACAAATTCTACCTGGAGAGCATGACTTAAACTTGGGGAGAAAATCCATGTGCCTGGAATATTAAAATCAATAGTTGTAACCTATTTAGAAAGAATTGAGTGGGCAAAGATGGTATGGGAGGGACAATCAATATTAAAAGTGACATTGCTGAGTTCCAAAGCACAGGAAACTTAAGAGAAAGTGACCTCAAATACAAATAAAAGCCAAAAGAAGATGTTTCTGCAGTCCATCAAATCTCAGTCGAAAACAAGGATTGCTGGCTTCTTAGCCATATAAAGTTTAAGGAAAATTTCCCTACACTGTCCTGGGTAACCTCAGCGTGAATGATGTGAGTTAGAGGGCGCACGCAAGAGGTTCTTTGAATTTCTAAATGTTGAGGAAGAGTGTTTCCTAACCTAAACACGAGGACTCTCCACAGGATTATCTTGACAGCTGCAGAACTGGTCACAGATCTAAAACTGAGGTATAGCCGACATGGAGGTAACCATGTTTCATTGGTGTGTGCTGAGTACAGACAGAATAAAACCTGAATAGCAGGTACCATTTGTTTTCAGAGTAGTAAGAAATACCTCAGCAAGACAGCTCGCTTGGAAGATTTTTAACGGAATGATAGCTGTTTAAGAGCATTGTGGCTTCTAGGGTATCTAGTAAAATCTCAGAGAAAAAGAAGGTCACGTTGGTTAAAAACTCGAGGAGCTCAAAGGGGATTGATTGTAGGTCTAAATTCAAACAAAGAGAAGGAAAGGAAAGGGGGTAATAAGGAATGTAAGTGAGACCCAAGGATATTGCAGAAAACTGATAAGGAAAGCAGAAGATCTTTATGTGAAATCCRTGGCTAGCAGAGCTGAGGGCCATAAGGAAGTGCTCTTCGGATTTAAGAGTCTAAACGTAGTTGTCTAGACAGAATAGYAGATATTAAAAAATAATGCATAAAAGGCAGATACTAACTATTTAATTTCTCTATTTTGGGGAAAAGCTAAGAGAAGTACCAGTGTTATATGATGATGTGAACTATCTTCATTTCWAATTCAGGATGTTAAACAGCAGCTACTACAGCCAGAGGATTTTTGGTCAACAGTTTTAGATATTTTATGTCTGAAAGTTTTAAAATMTGCCCCAGGAGTGCCCTGAACCACTGATGTTACTGTCAGTAATGTCTGCAAACCTAGGAGTATTCCAGAAAAGTGAAGGAAACCTGACACTGTGCCARTGCATAAGCGTAGATGAAGAGGATGACTTGCGTAATTATAAATCTGATTGTCTGATGTTGATTTGGGAAAAAATAATGGAGGAGCTGATAAGGAACTTGATTAATAACAATTTAAGAAGAATAATTAATTACAATCAACATGAGTTAATGGAAAATAGATCTTATTAAATAAAATTGATATAATTTTGTAAAGAATGTGATTATAGATTTGATTGATTTAGTACATTTCATCAACAGTGTTACGTTCAACCTCTGTAAGGCATTTGACTTAATTCATTAGGAAGCCAAAACAATATAAAATCAACATGGCCCACACTAAATGCACGAAAACCGAGATGATAAGTTCAAACACACAAATGTATGTGGTGAATTGTCACCAAGTGATGAACCGCATTTTGTTTCATCATTTTTAACAAATGGTAGAAAATCAGAAATCATTATAATCAAAGTTTTCTGTTGAGACGTAGATTAGGACTGTGGTCAGTATATGGATTGTTCTCTTCCTCAAACTTGGATCTTTTGTAAATCACATGTAAATAAATATCAACCAATTTAATGTGAAGGCATACTTCGAGGAATCCGGGGTTCACTGGTGGGAGGAGGAATCCTATTACACAATGCTGTATACTTGAAAAAGTAGCAGAGTGAAATATCTCTGGTGTAACAGCTAGTGGGACACGGCAGCTATTTCTGGTGTCTGTGACTCAAGAAGGATGTTGATGAATGGGAAAGGGCTCAGAGAAGGCACATGAGAATGACTGAAGCATTGAAAAACATGCCTTATAGTGACAGATTCAAGGACCTCAATACGCTTAGCTTAACAAAGAGAAGGTTAAGAGATGGCTTAATGACAGTCTAGAAGTATCTGGACAGGGATACAGAAATACAGAGTTGAAGAGCTCTTTAATCTAATAGACAGAGCTATAAAAGACCCACTGCTGGAAGCTGACATTGTTAAAATTCAGGCTGGAAACAGTGCACTTTCTAAATCTCAAGAAGTAACATCAAGACATCCTGCCAGCAGATGGGTTCATCACCACTGGCCATTCCCTAATCATGGCAGAATTCACCAAAGATCACGCTGTGAATCCAGTCTGTGATGTGCAGACTACCTCACTGCATGGGCTGAGTGGTCCTTCTTTGGTTTTACAATCTCCTTTCTTTCTGAAATAATGAGTGTTTAAGTCGTCATCCCTGAGCCCTGAGATGCATGGGACAATTGCCTCCTCCTGGAGCTGTTAGTCCCACCTTGCTGGAGATTCACCCAGATACCTCAGCATTATTAATATGTCGTCTTTGCAAATGCAAAGGCTAGAAAGGTACTATAAAACAAATAAAACAAACCCAACCCATGGCCCTCCGCTACCAAAAACCCCCAAATACCAAAGAGAGCAGCTCGAAGCAAGCATGCCAAGGACCTTTGTGTYATAAACTTTGCAGGGGACATGACGCATCTGTATTCCTTAACAGTTCCTAAACTGTGAGTAAAAGCATCTAGCTTGATAATATGCTCATCTGCACCCAAAACTAAAAAATGAGAGGAAGCCTTGATCCTGCACATGGGGCTTTCTGCATCAGCTCCCCAACAGCTCTGCTCTGTGGTTCGGTGGTGAGCTATTGCAACTTTTACTTTGAGGATCCTCAGTGGAGACCCCTTACTTGTGCAGCTCAAAGAGCAGCACCTTGACTTCTCCTGGGACTGATTTTCAGGCCTTCTCATTCTTTTCTTCTCCCCTGTCACTCTTGGCAGCTAACATCTCCTTTTGCATCCAGATGCACTAGGGACCAAAAAGGTATATTCTTTTTTCTCTTTTTCTTTTTCTTTTTTTTTTTTTTTYTTTTTTTTTTTTTCTTCTTTTGGGTTACTAAACCTATATGTTTAGGTTCTGGAAATGGTGGCACGCTACTGAAAGAATTTTCCTTCCAAAGGAACATTGGGACTGGTGGAATGGGTTAAATAAGAACTAATATCCAGAAGTAGGACAACTAAAGTTGTACTGTAATTGATTTATATATAAAGGAGTTTATCTTCTGGTGAGGTCTTTACCTTTAAGAGCAGTTCTTTACCTTATATAAAGGATATAAAAGTGTTATAATTTGTTGCCTTAACTTGTACTGAGATCAGCAAAGAAAGACTTTCAGGCCCCTCCACAGTCTATTCTTGATTTCACTGTGRTTCTTTAATAGCAAAATCTATCCAAATCTATATGTTTAGGGCCTCRTTCTTGAAGCTTGGAGACTGGGACTTTATTTTTTTGCTGCTGTGACTGCACCAAGGTTGATAATCTGGAGTCTTAACACATGGGATGAGGCAGCACTACAGGAGGCTGCAGAGCGCCGCAGCCAGCTCTTCCCCTGCCGCACACCCGCTTCTGCCGCTCCTGCGCAGGGCACGCGGCTTCGGGCAGTAACTCTTTCGGCAGCTCCATGTCAGTCTGCAAGAGCCTTTTGGTCCAAATGCCATTTAATGAGCTATGCATTAGCCAGCCAGCAAGATTTTTATTGATTTCAGGTTTTGGCCCAGGAATTGTGCAGATCCTTTTTACTAGGACAAATTAAACACCATGCTTATATTTTATCTGAAAAAGCCTGAACCAGCCAAAACTATTTTAAAGCCAGAGTAACATCATTACCATAGAGATAAACAGTACTTTAATGTGGCTCACCATAACAACAGATTGTTTATTTAAACACTTTACCATTTATTTCATCCAGYGCTTTATACTGGAGAGTATTTTCATTAGGATTCCATGGCAAAACCATGGAAGGCATTAATTCATTTAATATACTGACAGCTCACTTAATTTATTTAAGCACAGGAATTTAATTCAAAAAAGCAGGCCTTACACAGTGCTMTGTCTTTACAACTCTGGCATACAGGATCCTATTAATTTCAGGGTAAGGTGTTATATGAATTTAGTGTGAGATCCCATTACGYGCTTTCTTTTGGTTAGCAAGCCTCTGCGTTACTGCAGCCGACTGCAGCTGCGGTGTGATACCTGCAGAAATGCCCTCCCGGTGCACATCGGGAACCCAAGCCTGTTGCTGCAGTTTGTGCTTGTGTTTGTGCTTTGGTTTGGCCCTTGACCGGACCATGGAGCAACTGGCATTGCTGGAGCAGTAGAGAACTGCAGGGAAACAGCAGCAAATGCAGCAAGCCCTGAGGTCCTCTGTGAAATCCTCGATTCAGCTTTTGCAAATTGGGATGTAACAATATTTCCTGGTTATGGAGCATTTAGTAAAACTGAGGGGATCACTGCAGCACGATCCTATCTTGGTTTGTACTCAATTAACAAGTGACACGTAAATGTTCTGCTCTTGGGCGACGCATGGTCATGCTCCACCAACACTTGCCTGGGATGTGCTGAGCAGCTTTGGGATTGTCCATAGTTGTCACATCAAAACTGTCACATCCRGCCAAAAGCAAACCCTCCAGTTAGTATTCTGGGTGCTTAGCACCTCAGAGAAGCCAGCCCTGCTGGCTTATTAACTACCCTAATAAATGAGGAGAAAATTGTCACCTATGACAAAGAGCAGGGTGACGGGGGACCCCCGATGGCTCTTGGTTCTGCTGCGTTCCAAGACTTGTGTTGGAAGCAGAACTTCAGAAACAATAGCACGGTGTGAATAGGATGCACAAGACTTTATTAATAAACATCAGAGAGCTTGATATGATCTGGCAGAAGCAATACAATGAAATCAGGTACCAAAAGCGGGACCGAAGGGTGAAGAGATCTGAACACGGTGTTTAATGACTCACTGGACTGTGAAATACGGTGGAGAGCGAGGTTGGAATAGAAAACCTTTTAATGAATTCAACATGTGTGCACACTTTGAAAGCTTAGCTCCTCATTCTCCAGCAATGTTTGACCCACCTGAAGATAATGATCTTTTTTTTTTCAAAAAAAAGTAAGTAATAATAATAGTAATAATAGGAAGAGGAGGCCCTCATTTCCCATTCATATTTATAATCCAGCAAATATCTCACCTAAAGCCAAAAGATTTATGGGTTTCCATCTATAATTAATATCCTTCCTTAAGCAAGAAAGGGAATATTTTTATACAAATCAAATTGGTGCTCTAGACCTGGATTTTGAAGACTAATATTTAAATCCCCAGCCAGACATGGTTATTGTTTGCAAATATGCATATACAGCGTAGACATATCATGCATGTATAGAACTGAATATTCATTTTAGAAAGCAATAGATACAGTTTCTCTTTTAAATGCAATGGATGACGCTTAAGCAGGAAAAAGGAAGGAGCTGAGGAAGCCTTCTTGGTGTTTGCTTTGAACTGTCCCTGTTTTCCAAAGATTCAATTTGCGTTAGGCCTGTTATTAACAGCAGGGCTGTGACTGGACGCCAAGACGCATAAAGGGCTTTGAGACAAAGGCAATCGATCTCGTTTTAGTTTTATGAGGAAAATAAACAGTTGGGCTGATATAACAGTAAAAGGGTCAAACAGGGTCAGGGCTAATGAAGTGACTCACAGGAGGTCAAAATTAAAACAACCTTCCTCTTTGCTGCCCTCCCTCGCATACCTCTCCTCCCCGAGCGACCTCCGCGTCTGCCCAAAATCGCRCGCCCGGCGGAGCACCGGCGAAGGCTCGAGCGGGCTCCCGGCGGCGGGGGCTCCGCAGCGGTGCCCRCGCCGGGCATCGCCCCGGGGAACCTCGCGGCACCCCGGAGGCGGAAACCACCCCCGATTTCCAGCTTTGCCTCCGCTGKTTGAGAGCTTTCCGCGAGGAGCCGTTTTGTGCATTTGGAGCTTTGCGAGGCCAGGAATAGGTCAGGTCTCCCGGGATAACCGCTCGCTAGCTGGCACCCGGAGGGCCGGTCCCAGCCTGCGGGGTCTGCGCTCCCGCAGGGTCTCGCTCTGGAATGWAGCAGCATGTGTGGACAGTCTCTGCAATCACGGGGTTTTGGGGGGGAGGTATTACATTTTGGGGGCTCGTTTTCCCTTTCCTGAGTTGTAAGCAGCTCAGCGGGAACGTGCTGGATAAGCAGTGTAACTAAAATTAGGAAAGCACAGCTTCTCTGCTGTGATCAGGGATTTATCTGAAAAATACTGAGAATTGCTGTAATTTTAAATATAGGGACTGTTCCAAGATCAAGGCTCTAAGCATCACCTCATTTAGTGGTGCACTTAGGAATGAAAATACAGCACTTCTGCCTTTCTGAATCCAAAGAGCGAAGGATATGAACAGAGCCCAGACACTTGCATTTACAGTTTCCTGAGCCGTATAACATCCTCATTTAACTGCGATGTTAATTATTCATGTTTAAATACTACTCATCTAAAACAAAAATCCCTTATGCACTGTGTCATGTAAGGAGCTTATCAATGATTGCATGCCCGTGTGAGTGCCCTGCTCAGAGCTAACAGCGCTGGCTGCTACGAGCTGCCTCCCCCAAACTCACGGGCTCCCAGGAGAGAAGAGCTGCCCCCGGGGAGGGAGGAGAGAAACGGCAGAGACACCTGCACCTTGCAGCAAAGCTGCTGCGGGACCTGGCTGCCCTCTGCTCCGGGGGCTCAGCTCCACCATCTGGGAGCTGCGCGGAGGAGGAATCGTCTCAGTCCTCCTAATATTACTTTTCAATGCCAAGAAGCCTCCGTGGAAGGACAAAACTGAAGGAAACCTGGAAAGCACACTAAGGAACTGTGCTCCGACAAGATCTAGTCACAGTGGAAAAGGCTTCCCTATAAACTTGTCACCCAACACGCTCCTTGCGTGGTTTTTACGTCCGCGAATAAGATGGGCTGCGGGTGCCTGGCCGCTGCTGTTATCCTGCAGCTGTGGAAGGTGGAATATATTCAAGGCAACAGCTCCACAAGGCAGAGCGCAAACAGCGCAGGAGCTCAGAAAGCTGCAACCGAAGGGGGATGCTTAGCCAAGGTAGAGCTTTGCCTGCAACTTCGTTTTCATGATTTAGCATCGCTGCTGTAAATAATTGATACTAATGTAAGTGAGATAAGAGACAGACTGTCTGTGGMCCAGAAGGAAGTGGATCCTGGTAATATCCACCTGAAAATGTGCTTGCAGATTTCCCTGAAATTAAAATGTTAAAAAGCCAAATACAAAATTGGAGAGGCAGGGGATGGAAAAGGTAATCTGTGTATCAGCTCAGAGGACTCCTCTCTCCAAGAAAATGCTCCCAGTATTAATTTCCTTACCAAGAGAACTCCAGCACTAACTGTCAGTTTTTAGCTCTCGGTAAACGRTGCTCTTGCACTAGTCAGGAAGCTGTATTCACGCTTTGCTAGACAACGGAGAGCTGGTGGGTGTTAGCATGGCTTAAGGATTCRGGATTTCAATAAAGGCGGTATGTAGCAGTGCGGCGTGAACAACACGAGCGAGCGCATCTCTTCTCCTTGGAGATCCTGCCAACGGGAAAACGGCAGCGAGCTCGCTGTGTTTTATGCTTTTACCTTAGGCWCGCTATAAAATACTTGAGTACTAGGAAGCAGTTATCTTGCATCTCAGTCCTCCGAAATGGAGAAGGTAAAGTTACATATTGCCTCGTGCTTGGGYGCCCGGGGGCTCGGCGTGCCCCCCTGCAGCGTCCCTGCCAGCCGCTCGGCCGGCCCTGGCCGGGCTGGCAGCAATTTCTGCTGGTTTTGTTCTCTCTTCCTCTGCAGGGCCATGCGCAGYACCAGTCTCTAACTGCTGATCTTGAGGTTGGCATGGCCATTTGAGTTCCTCTTAGCAGTCTGTGCCCCAAGGCAAGCAGACGTTCACTCCTCCAGCATGATGTAATGCTGCTTTTCATCCTGCTTAGCATATATAAAACAAGATAATCTGATGTCAGCTGAAAAAAATTAAAAACACCGTTGAGCCACCTTTAATGCTCTCCCCTAAAGTCCTCTCTCCTTCTGTCTGTCTTTATACATCACTTGGCAGCATGGGTTAGCTTATCAGCACAAGGAGTTTCCCTTTACCCAGTGTAAAAGGGAAACCTGCGTTTCAATGGTTGGAGGATGCCCCACATAACTGAAAGAAATGTACAGTGCCGATTTCTCCATTTCCAACTATTTTCTTACAAAAATAGAGGAGTCCTCCTCAGRTCGTTGCTGCAGCTCGCCACGGGAGAAGGTAGGGTTGTTGTATTCGTGTCCCAAAGGCCAACTCCTGAGCAGCGTTTTCACAAACACTCTGGTACGCACGTGTGCAACGCTCTGAATTTGCTTTCCAAACACTTCTTAACCAATAGATGTCAGTAGGAAAGCTGGGTGAAATGGGAACTGCTTTGGAAACGTTTTGAGAAGAGCAGTATTGACTTGCCGGTGAGATAGACTGAGACTACTAGAGAAGACTTTTGCATCCCTGATAAGTGATTTTATGATTCAGTGAATGATGAATATTAGCATAATACTAACTAAAAAAGATCCATACCAATCATTTACTATTAATTAATAATCAACATTATCCTATTATTAATTATTAACATTTACACCATCAGTCAGCCCCTGGCTGACTGATAACTTAAAATCTTGCATAAAGATTGTTACAACAATAGGTACAGTACATCATATAATGTGTTTCACCATCGGGTTTTCATATCCTCATCTATAAAGCTTTTTACTAATGCACTTTACAACATATCTTAGTGTAGGCGGATGAAGAATGTGGCTGCATCCAGTAATAATTCCATTAATTATGAATAAAGCCTTTACAAATGACATCCTTATTTAAAAATGGTGATGAACTCATTTTGTTTTMATGCAGATGCACTGTGTAATTTGTAATCCCATAAAAAGCAATGCTGGCAGAATGCGCCAGGGAGAAAGGGCCAAGATCTTACGATCTTCACATCATAAACAGAAGAAGAAAAGCTTGCAAAGGCAAACAGACAACCAAAAATTGCATAAAACTGACCAAACTCCAACCTGCTGGTTGAAAGGGATATTTAAAGGTGCCATAGAAAGCTGAAAGGCTTAAACGTTTTAGTCAGTGACCTTGCATTGCGATTATGTTAATAAAACACTATGCTACGTTAATAGTAAGCCAATATTTTCATTGCTTTCTCTCATTTGCGGTATTTTCAGCTGGCTGGCAGCTCACCAAGACTCGTTAGGCACATCGTGTTTGTCTTTGCAGCATCTTCGTACCGCTTTGTCCTATAGGATTTCTAAGATGGCAGCATATTTATTACACACAGTATTTCACCAAGGATGCTCACGTCAAGAGTGCCATAAATATATCGCTTTTCGTAGTTTACTTAAGGGATAAAAACGGAGTAGCCGAGTTTACAGATTAGGCTCAGGTTCTGTTAATGAGGGGTCTGTTCTTTCTCATTCCTGTCATAATTGTTTGAAATTATTTGCTGTATTAATCCTGCAAGCGATTCGTGACTTACTGATCATTTCAGAGTGCAGCTGGTCGAGTTACGCAGTGGTCACAGTGAGGTTATTGCACGCACCGTGCCAGTAAGGTTGACTTAGCCTCCTGATCCTTTTTTTTTTTTTTTTTTTTTGGGTATTAAAGCTATGAAAGTTATTCATAGTTTTCAGCCGAGACCAGTGATCCAAAAGGTTCTGACTGAGCTTGCAAAAATTCAGGTACGTCACTTCTGAGCACACTGGCTGGTGAGCTGAGAGCTTTGGTGAACACCAAAAAGTCAGCAAACTGCTTCTGATTTTTTTTTTCTTTTTCTCCTTAATTCCACCAGTGTTGACTGGAGACTGGATCAAGCCCCTTTGAGCGAGGTGCTTGGGTTATTCACTGTGAGGCCATCTCTTTGCTATCACGTAGTGACGTGAAGCCGGGTGCAGTGGCGAACGCTCAGTGCGGTGCAGGTTGCTGCAGAGTTGGAGCATCCGGAGGAAACGAGACCTGGATCCACTGCAGAAAGATGAGCAGAAGCAGCAGGATGAAGCATTAGGGAATGAGGAGAAAGTGTGAGAAGGAAAGCAGAGAAAGACCACGGAGGTGGGAACYGGAGCAGTGGCATTTAAATTTAAGGGCTATCTTGATGGGAACAGATGGTGGCACAAGGAGAGGGGGGTTGTACAGCGTGCTTTTAGATATATATCCATCCCATAACTATGTGATCCCATACTCAGTTACTTTCCTACGTTGCCCCCACCAAGCCTGTGATATTAGTGGGAACAGGTCCAAGAACCTATGAAAAAAGGGCGAGACTTTGGGAGAGACTCAGCTGTGGGTTCAGCAAGACGCTTTTGCAGGTATCCTGCAGCAGAGGAGGCTGCGAACCCAGCTGACGGCAGGCGTGCCCGTGCCCGTGCCCGTGCCCGTGCCCGTGCCCGTGCCAAGCCAGCCAGAAATTCCAGGTGAATCATTTTCACGCTCCCTTCCACGTCCCCATGCTGGTATTAATAGATGACACTTATGCAGCACGAGGCATAATAGCTGACAAGAACCTTTCCTTAAATTTTCAAGGCAGAACACCCAGTAAAAAGTTAATATACAGTGTTTACKGCTAGCACTGTCAAACAGGACAGTCTGCAGTGCCCCTCGCCTTTCAAGCCCCGGGAAGCTCAGGCGGCGCAGGAGAGGCTGCTGTAATTGCAAGTCCCCCTRTGCACGGCTGCTTTGAAATTCCCAATATTTCTCCAAACTACGGGAAAGCTGGTTTTCAGAGCTGGCTGACAGAGGATTTATTTATTAAGGCTTTAGCTATTTGCAGTAGCGCCTGGGTAGCAGCAGTTCCGCAGAGTTATCAAAAAATCTATTTCCTCGCGCAGTCACAAGTAAAATACCAAACCCCCTCTGAAAAGCCAAGTGCAACATTTACATTTTAATCTCCCCAAACAGTTTGGTTTCTGACGAGCTGGGTTTTTCGGCGCGCGTGCGGCGGAGCGGGGAGGCAGAGGGGTTACGAGGGAGGGCTTCAGCGCGCRGGAAGCGGCTGCGGGCCGCTCCACGGCTGTCGCACCCTAGCGCTGCTAGAGCCGGATTAAAAAGCAAAGCAACCTCCCTCCGAAAGCCCACGGCGCGTGTGCATCTGGCGCTGAGCTTGTTTAGCGATGCCGTTTGCACGCGTAAAACGGGCCTGGAGCTGTATCAATACCCRGACGCGCGCTGCTCTTTGGCTTGCGCCGGCGCCGGGATAACTGCGCCGTCGCCCCGAGGACAGACGCGGGACGGCGGCCAAGGCAGCCCACCCGCGTGGTCAGCAGGGAGGGGGGCTTGCAAGCAGCCGTCTTCAGCCTTTGCTGCCCGTGACCCAAAAGCAAAGGCGGCTCACGCGCAGATTTGAGCTGGGAAGCTCCTCTGGCAGCGAGGATGGGCTTTTTGCACCCCCTAGCAGCCTGTACACGCTGCCCCAGTCGGCAGCTCGTCCCTCCTCAAAGCCGAGGGCATCTCCTCTCCTTCCTTTTGCACCTCTGCCTAGAGCGCAGTGTTATAAAGTTACACCGCGAGTTGGACCCAAGCTCTACGGCTTGCTCTCTGGCAGCCAAAGGAATAGCTCGCTTCTCCTTGGTGCTGCTGAGGTCCTGCGCTGCCTCCGTAGAACCGCTGCAGCAAGATATGAATTATGGATGAAATGAAAAATCCCAGCCCGGTGCACAGAGGGAATATGCAAAGCGCAGAGCAATCACCTCCGCGCCGTGCCGGAGCGGTGCGGCACGACACCCGCGGGCGCGCGACGCCCGCCGCAGCCCCCGGCGCCCTCGCCACGGTCGTCGCACGAAGCCCTCCGTGGGAGTGCTCCGGGCTTGGGCAGCCGTGTGCTTCACCAGCTTGCCCGGGGGAAACGTGGCGCGCTGCAGGGCCGCCTCGCAAGGCCTGCGCCAAGGAGGGAGCCGGGGCGCGGGGCTGCGCTGCGGCGCGCTTGCGTGCACGGGCGCTGCCTCCACGGGCACCCCGCCTGCAGCTGCCTTGGGTGTGGGGCCGTTACGCCCTCGGCGTGCTCTTAGTTGTGCGGATCGGGCTAGCTCTCCTCGGGGACCTCTTCGGCGGAAGGGAGGTGTTAGACAAGTGCTTCGGGGCGGTCACAAACCGCGGCTTTAAGGGTCTGCGATTCGGCGAGGCTCAATCTCTCTCCTCATARCTTCTCTTTCAAAGGGCATTTTTTCACGTCTTTTAATTATTAAATGCCTTTGATTTTTCCCTTGCAAGCGCAACTGGTTGCTTCTGTGCATCACGCAGAGGTGCTTCCGCGCAGGCGTTTCTGCGCGTGCAGTATCAACGTCTGTGATAAAATCAAACAGAAATTTTCCCCTGAAGCAGTATTTTGCTCGGCGTTCTCGTTACCTTTTCTCTTTGATGGCCCGCTTGCCACGCAGGCTCCGCAGCCTCTTGGTCTCTCTCGGGAAATGAAGGCTCTGTGCTTCTCCCGGCTGGTGAAGGTCAAACCTGCCCGGTGGGAGCAAGGCCTCCTCGCTCCGGCTCACCTTGCCGGAGTCGCTGGCCCGGCTGAGCCGAGCGGGACAGGCCCRTGGCACTGCTACGTTTCCTTTCCATCCTCGCTGTGCTGGAAGGTTGGAGAAACAGCAAACATCATTTAGACCTAAAACTAAATGCAATACTAGCTTTCAYCCCTTAGGATGGAAAGTTGTGGGTTTGACTGACTTGGTCATTTGAATGCACCAAAGCACCTCGTTGAATTAGTTCTTACCTTAATCGTCGCCTCTTGGAYGGTCCTGCAAGGCCGAGGCTGGCACACCCAAGCGCGGAGGCGCAGATGCRAGGCCAAGCCGCTGCAGCTGGAGAGGGCACCCTTCCTCGGAGCTCGGTTTTGCAGGATACTACTGGTTGGAGGTTAAAATGATTAAAAGATAACTAAATAGAAAGGTTGCTGCTTTTTTGCTGCTTTAAAAAAAAATTAAAATCCATGTAAGCCGGGTTTTTATCCTCCTGCGGTGGCTGAGACGTTGCAGCTGCTGCCTGGTTGCGTAGATCATCTCTGGGCACTGCTTTCRTCCCATCCTCGAGTGTCACCCCAGCGAGCAAGCAAGGAAAAGCCTGTGCTGGTGCGGAAAGCGTGGGGGCCACCGATGGGAGACGGACGCCCGGCGCCGGTACAGGCAAGACCTGCGCGGAGCCGGCAGCGTTCGATCCCATTGCTATTGCTATTATTATTATTATTACCATTATTATTATTATTATTATTTGTCATGACCACAGTGATGCGTGTTACCTGCGGCCCGTGTGCTGAAGCCATCAGGTCTAGGCCACTCCATTCTTAATTTTGATTATTTTAAGATGTCTGTCGGCACATGAAGTAGACTCCGTGGATGAGAATTTGCAGGACATACTTGAGAAATCTGAAGAAGTCATGGTTTTGCTTTTTTTTTTTCTGTCTTGCCCAGCAGTGAAAACTTTTTCTCCTCTTAAAGTCTCTTTATTTCTATTTCATCTTGCATTTGTCACGTTGGCATATAGGAAGCAAAGTTCACGGTTACATCTGTTAGAAGAAGGAAACGTGTTGTCAGTTGCTTTCTTTTTGATCCTATTTGAATGTGTCAGTCAACTGTCTTGAATCAAAGCAGGTGCTTTAAATAGTTGTGATTGGAAACTTCAGACTTACCTTTTTTTTTGCAGAAACTAAGTCAGCGGTTGGCAGGCTCTTGTAAATCATAACATTGCTAAATATATTAGGGAGCGTCTCAGCCAAGCTGCTGACTAATACACTGTCTGTTCCTTATTGATTCCCCCCCACACATGCGCCTTCCGGATTACTTTTGCATTGAATTACTTCAAATCGAAATGCAAAAATCTCATGGACTCTTAAGCAGACCAGCTAATGCTGTGATTAATGAAAGTGCAAAGCGAGCTGCTGTACAGCCGTAAGAAACCAGTTAGCTAATTAATGTAACCACAGAGGTGGAAATAATTAAAAGATYGTAAAATAGAGGTAGTCTGATAATAACATTTTCCCCTGACCCAGAACTGGTGAAAAAGGATGGTTCGCTCTATCTGGCTTACTCGGTTAGAAACAGGAGGGCCAGAAGCCAAAGCGCCTAGAAGTAACCACAGAAATGAGGTTTTCATCTTTTCCATCTTTGTACTTTGCAGTARAGAGTGTGACCAGAAAGAAAAGCGCAGAAGAGGACTGTGCCTTCCACCGGAGACATCCCAGGGGACTGAGAAACAAAAATACACCAAGTCTCACGGGAAATGCGATCGTCCGCACGTGCAGCCGGGGCGGCGCAGGTGCCTGACCTGCTGGGCCACGTGAAGCGTTACCTGCTCTTAGTGTTAGCAGCTGCTTGCTTGCAAGCATTGACACTTCCAAGTTTTGTCAGCTCACAGGGAAAATATTRGGATTTCTGCTAATGCGGGTGCCTGCGGCTGGGGAACGGCGGAAGCAGGCCTGGGSGTGCAGGACGGACCTGCCTCCCCTCTCCCACCCAGGGCAGCTTCCTTCAGCCTCTGCAAGGGGTCTTTTGCAATAAACCCCTACAATAAACCTTTGATCTGGTTTTGTCCTGCACCTCTTTGCACACACACACACACAAAAGGTGTCTATTCTTTGGCAGATGTCAATTTTGCACAAGTGCAACCTGYTTCTAAAAAGATCTATCCTCTCCTCGCCAAGGCTGTCAAGAAAAGGGGCCAAACACTTTGGCGTACATCTACTGCAAAAATCTCCTCTCCCTCTGAAGCTCTAGGGAATTCTCTGTTGATGTACGTTCCACCTCCTCCTCCTGCRCAACAAATAATTCCCACTGGCATTATTTTTTATCCTATATTAATCTAAACAAGTTCTTAAATCAGCCTCTATCAGATCTGCTTATTAGGGCTGCAGTCACCCTCCCTGTGAATTAAAAAGAGGTTATCTCAATACAAAGATTTTTGCCTTTGGAAAACTCTTCTCTAATTTCCTGCTGGGGACTTGGTTTAGTATTCATTTGCTCTTTATGCTGTTGTTAACAAGCAGTTGATTTGGGAAATCTCCGAGGTGCCAACTGCTAGATACGTAACATGTTTAACCATCATCAGATTGGTGTCTGTGGAGTTCCTCCTTCCCGAGCTGTACCCCGAGTGGCTGCTCTTCGAATCAGCGATCGAGCCCTGAATGCAGAAATCCCAGCTGGAGCAGGCGAGGAGCCCTCCTGCGATAGCTGCCGCACTGCAAGGAGAGCGGGCTTAGCGGCAGATGTTTGCGGTGAGCCAGGGCCTGGCCGGGGCGAGCGTGCCCGCAGGGCAGCGAGCGGGCCCTGCTGCACGCCACTGGTCTGCTGATCTCACCTCGTGTCTAAACTCAGCTGGTCTTCATCGTGCGGAAGCACCGTCTGGCTTGCTCTCTCTGTTTCCTACCTTTCTGTTCCCTTCCCGGTTCCCCCAGGCTGTTAGCAAATGTAGTAGTATAACTTTCTTCCCTTGGACTGCAGCTTAATTTGCTTTAGTTGAGTTTTGCTATGTTTTTTTTTTACTCTTTGGGAGGTTTTAAGGCATATTCATTGGGGTGTGCTGATTGTCTCATACCGAACGAACCACGGGAGGTCTCTTCCGACACATATAAATAGTGTCTCCTACGGAATAATATCATACAGGTAGGAGCAAAATTAGAAATTTCGGGCCAGGATCTCTGCTAGCGTATCCTGGCCTCACTGCACTGATGCCCATGAATTGCACCCAGTTAGATCAGCAGAGGGTCTGCTCCGCTGGGTCTACACCCAATGGAGAATGGATTTTCATGCATGTTTGGGAGAGTGTCTTCCAGGAAGATTTAAAGCTTTAGGCCCTACAGAGTATTGCAGCTCACTGCTGAGTAAGTCAGACTGCTCCCTTTCTCAGTTTCCTGCAGGGACCATAAACATTTGGGGAAATATGAGTAATTTGGACAGAGCTGGCCAGGAGGGCAGCGAGGAGAAGACCGGAAAGGGGGGCTCTGCGGCTTTCAAGCTGGTCTTGCAGCASCTGTGCGCTCTGGGGAGGAAAGTGGCCTAGGCTGAATACACTCAGGAAGAAAACCCTGTTCGTGTTATTGATATAGTTTATGACATATTTAAATACGTTATTCACTATAACCTTCACTGGGCTTGCACAGGGGATTGGAAAATTTCTCCCCAGCAGGGAAAAGCCTTTCCAGGCAGAGGAGAGCTGTGCAGCCGGAGATGTGGCAGTAGCTGCCGTAGCTGCTTCGTGCACCTGAACCGCTCTGACCTGGTGCTCTGGACCTGAGTGCCAAGCAGACGTGCCAGCCTATTTGGTCCTCAGTCGCAGCCCTTTGCACCCGGCGTAGTGTGGACACTGCCATTTGGGAGACGTCTGGGAAATACCAGCGCCGTGAGCATGGCTGCGAATCCTGAGTAACCCCAGAAATGTGCCCAGCTGCTGCTCCAAGGAGTCTCCCAGGCAGGACTGTTCAGCCTCATCTCTTATTAACGAGAGATACTCTATGGTGTGCTGAGCTGGATGTCACCCCTGGTAATTAGAAGTGACCTACCTCTTGCTGCTAGATGAAATAGCTCCACGTGACGGGTTAAAAAAAAACCTAACCGATAATTTTCCAGTCGGAGTGGGTCACCATTACAGCCGTCTCCATTGGCTCTTATCGCTTCTGCCATGGTTTTGTGTGTTTAATTCAACCTGGGTATAATAAGCAAAGAATAAAGTAGCTGGAGACACACAATCAATGATCATCTGCTGAAGCTGATGAATATGCCAAGACTGCTAAGTGGGTCTTCATTAGCTATTCACATGTTAAGAGCAGTCCTTATTTATCCTTCCTTCCTAGGTGAATCTATTTTTGTATATGTTTTGTGATGATCTTATCTGGGGGCTGGGAGCTTGGATAGAGGGCTACCGCCACTGCCAGGTGACCGGATGATCTCGATGGAGAAAAAAACCAGTGACACCAAGTTGGCAGCGAGCTGAACGGGAGAAACAATGTGATGCCRTTTAGAGAAGGAGGAAATAATTTTCCCCAGTGACACCTCTAGTGGGAGGCAGAACTTTATCTTCTCTTTGCAGCTCAAATGAAGCGTCACAGCAGTAGCACTAACTGTGCTTCCACATTTCCAGCATGTCTCTTCATTAACCTTTTTTTATTGCTGTAGCCGTGAACAAACACCCTTCCCAGGGCAGGAACAGAAGATGTCCTGCCCGTGGCATTGAAGGGGATGCACTGCCCTTGGCCCAAGCTGCGAGCTTGGGATATCTCACGCGAGTGCCCAGTCTGCGGTGCAAACAGTGCTATCGCGGCCAAGTAGATGAGTCTCGTGGTCTGCGCTGCAYGTAGATTAGCTGTAATGAAAGAGGGAAACCTGTTATAACCCTAGTAGGAAAGTGTCTGTGCGGCAGGGAAGGACAGGCGGTAACAGTGCCTCCCAGTTATGTGTGCTGGTGGCTGCGTGCCCCTGGCAGAGCCGGCGGGGCTGGCGGAGCGTGTCCCTGCAGCACCCGCTTCGCAGCGCAGGGGCATGGTCCTCAGCTCGTGTTCTTAGGACGCGGTTATGAATAACTGCAAGGGAACTAAATGGATAAATCTGCTTTTAGGGTCTTCAAAGCTCACTTGGCTGTGGTGAGGGTCTCAGGAGGAATGCCCACCTGGCTGTGGTGAGGGTCTCCAGGAGGAAGGCCGTGGGCTGCAGAGGAATCCATCCTGCTGGGCRGGTGGGAGTCACAAGCCCCAAGCTGGGGCCTTGCAATCCCCCAGTGGCTTCTGCGTTCCCTGTGGAGAGCCTGAATGAAGGGGGAGAGATGGGGAACCATGCTGCAAGGTGGTCTTCCCTGTTGCTCCCAAGGGCAGTGAACCTAACCCGCTGGAGGGGAGAACAGCCTGAGGTCTTGGCAGCAGCGGGTCCTTGCTCCAGGGGCTTTGGAAAATCCCTGCCGCTGCCCTTTCACCCTGCCAGCTCGGCCTTGTGAATCACATCACTGGACGTCCTCGAGGGTCCAAGCGGGGCGGGGGTTAAGCCCTTGCAACGAGAGTGTCTTCATGAGAGAAAGGTGCCTTTTTTGTTTGCACAAATCCCRTTTCTACACTGAATGTCTTTCAAACTTTTCCATTTAAGCTTTTCTTTAAAAGCTGCGGTGTTCCTGTGCTGGTTCGGGGGCCGGTTACCAGAGGGACGCCGCTCACCTCGCCTGGCTGCGTCCGCGGGCGGTGAAGGCTGCCCTCTCCCGACGCACGGACTGTCTGAGCAGCGCCACAGCCGAAATGCAGCTCGGCAGCCCTGCACCTGCAGCAGGGTCAGCCGCGGCATACAGCGTCCCCGGGCAGCGGGCAGCCGGGGCCGGGCCGCGGTGTGCACGCGCGCACCAAAGACGTCCCGTCCCTGCGAGCGCAGCCTGACCCGGCTCTTGCGTGAGTAACTTACTCTTCTGAATAATCTTTTTTTCCAGCTAAATCTATTCGTGCTGCAAACTGCTCAGGTGACATCCTAGATAAAGCAATGTTAAGCGGTGTGTGCTGCTCCAGGAAATAATTTTTGTATGAATTGCAATAAACAGCCAAGCGCTTGCATCTCTGGGCTTTGTAAAAAGATGATCTACAGGATTTTTTTTTTCCTGCTCTTTAACTTTATTTGCTGAAACTGAAACGTCAGCTAATCTTCCTGGAAGTGTCACGATTCTTCGATCTTAGGTGAGTCCATTAATCTTTTGTATGAATATAATGGTTCTAGTCAAGCTTTCAGGTCTAGGCTGGAATAAATTTCTCAATACTAGAGTAGAAAAGACAGTATCTTAAATTAGGTTCTTAGGGGACTGAATCACTTTGATAATCTAAAAAAGTTTTGTGAGACGGGTAGAATTCTTCCCTTCCGGCTCCGTGAGTCAGGCCAAAATTAAATACAGCCGCACAGGTCTAAGGCACGCATTGCCGACCTGGACTGCTCTGCTTCAGCCTCTCCTGTGCCCCGCYACGAGCGGACGGGCCTGCAAGGCTGTCGCGCTGCTGAACCGCGCGGCCACGACGGCGAGAGGCCGGGCGCGAGGGGCCGCAGCGCCAGGGCTGAGGCTCAGGTTTCCGCGGGCTCGTTTCCTGAGCGAACGCCTGCGGTTACCTAGTCTTATACCGCCCGCTGCTATTTCGGGGGAGCCCGCCGAGATCTTTCCGGGAAACACGGCGCCTCGTAGCAGCGTCGGTGAGAATCGGCGGCTCGAGCGGCGGCCAGCCGCCCGGGCGACGCGCGGTGGCCCGAGCTGCCGAGGAGCTCGCGGCTCGAGCGGAAAGCAATCGCACGCGGGCAGAGCCGCGCCGGCTCGCTGGGTACACCGGGCTCGAGAGCGGAGAGGGTTATTTGGAAATGGGAGGTTATTGCTGGGAAGATTCAGCTCTCACGCTATTCAGCAGCATCTTGGTTCTTATTCACCACGAGCAGCTCAGGAGACGTTGCTTTGCTCAAGAAGGGCCTGTTTCCAAATCCAGACTATTAGCATTTTACCTGGGGCATATTTATGCTCTCTCTGCTTTGGGGGTATTCCTAGGGCAGGGGTAGCCCCTACCTCGTAGAGCCTGGGAACAGCGCTGAACAGTCTTTGCACTTTGATGTGTCTTCTTCTGGGCAGGCTTCGCGACCTTCCTCTTCCCCAGCACACTGGGGAAGATGAATTTAACTGAACCCCAGAGCCCCRCAAGGATAACAGTGCCAAGTACCCCACTCAGAAGCCACCAAAAACTTAAATTATTTCTTTCGGTCTCTTCTGTAGACCACCTTTCCTTGTTTTACCACTAGATGGGAGAGTGAGACCAGTACAATTCAGCTGCTTCCATCTTTATTCCAACAGGAAATCAGAGACATGAAAACTGAGAGGTGCTCCAAGCTGAGGGGGTGTCCCGTTGTTTTTCCTGAGGGCTTCAGCCTGAAGCCAGGAGGCCTGGGAAGGTATAAACTGGCAGAGCCTGCTGCAGACAGTGTGCCTGTCCTGCCCAGCAGCGGGGCCCGAAGGGCGCATGAGCTGACGTGAGAGCACACTCACAGCTCTTCCTCGAGTGCAGGAGGAAGACACGGTCCCGACCGCCCTTCGCTGCTTTGCTCCCCTCACCCAGCTCCCCATAGCCCTGCCAACATGGCCACTTGGCTCAATACTCCTTCTTAGGGGTAGTTCAATGAGGTTTCTACCCCCACCTCAAGATGTGGGGGGCTGGATTAAGAAGTTGTGGGTTCTGCTGTGGGTTCTGCAGTGTGATTTTCGGTGTATTCCCTCCAATTCTCTACACCTTGTGGTCTGACTATATTTGAATCCACAGGGTCCTTTCCCTCAAGACCAACGTCCCCTTTCTTACCCTAGCAGTAGCCCTTCTGCAAAGTACCAGGGTCATGCAAGGGTGACATCAGTGACACAGAGATCAGATGTATTCTTAGAGTGAAATACTCCTTTCTGCATAGTTAGAGCAGAGAGAAGCAGGAAAAACACATCGAGGTGACTCCTTTCATTCACACCCCAAGTTCTTGTTCCCAGGAAGCCAGGTGGCCCCAACAGTGCCTTTGGGAGACAAAGAATAAAGCAGCAGCCTCTCTTCCCTCTACACCTTACCCCTAAAGGATTACTACATAACGATACTCTCAGCTGTACTGCCCTTCTGCAAAGATTGCATGTGCTGGGGGAGAGTTTGCATGGCTACTTACCACTGCCRTCTGCTGCCTCCTGCCTCGGCCGTTACCCAGGGCGGGAGGGGAGGGAGATGACAAGGATAATCAACRTCTTGCTAAATTTACTTTCACTGCAGCACTTCCTGTCTCCTAAGATCTATGTCTTGAGCTTTTGCCAGGGCTGAGGGTGTTTGGAAATGATATGGTTGCGGAAGCACTATTTCAACCAACCCAAAGATTGCCCAGTTTGTCTATTTCTGGTGTTTTAAGGTTTGGGGTTTTTGAGAACGTCTGTTTCCTTCCCCTTTTCTGGAAGAAATCTTGTAATAGTCAAATCAGCTAACTGCCTGTATGATTATGGCAAAATATGTAATCCCTGTAACATGGAAATTATCTTTTCAGGGAGGGGGGTTGCTGTCTGCATTACCTCCTTAATTTGCAAGCTTTTCAGAGAAGCAGCTCAATCAATTTGTTTTGCGTCTGGCACAGTTGGGCCTTGAAATAAAAATAATAACAATTACCTCCCAACTGCAGTGCCCTCACTGTTCCTGTTGGGCTTCCTGTCTGTGCTTCCATGGAAAATATCTGCCATTATCCTTTCAGAGAGAAATAGTGGCCTCTTTGGAAGAGGAAGTTTCTTTTTTTTTTTCTGGCTAGTTACTCATAATTTCCATAGCTAACAGCCACCCACAGTGTGACACTGAGGTCACCTCGTTTGAGTCACTCAACGTTACGCAGAGCCCCATTCGTGCACTCCACAGGGGAGGATCTCAAATCCCCTCCTGAAGAAGGGAGGAATCATCTTTCTTCAGCTGRTAATTACAGATGAAAAAACGTTGCTGGGAAGCAACAGTAAAAAATTCCTGACCTAGCAGGTCCTGAGCACGTWCACATGTACAAATGCAACTTATAACTGTTGGGGACAGCCTCGGGGTAACAGCAGTGCACACCACAGCCTCTGCAGATGTGGCAGCATCGCCTTGCTGCAGCTGGAGACAGCTACGTCGATSCGCAGATCTCTGTCCTTCCGCAGCCTCGGGGACACGCAGGGTCTGTGGGAGAAGGTTGAGCAGCCTTAGGATTTCTCTAATTAATGGCTTATTCACACGTCTACTTTTGGCCATATATACTGGTTGGAGAAGTTACTGCCCTCAGCAAATTTGCCTCATACATAAAAAGTTGGGTGAAAAGGTGGGGAAAAAACAGCTGAGATGCACAAGATTGTTGCTGTAACTCTGATCTGGTTTTCCATGCTCCCAGTCKCTTCATCCCTTTCCTCGCTTGTTATCTCACTCTGACCATCCTGGAAGAGAGGGAGGGAGGGGGGAATAAAAGCCGCACTCAGTGGGAGAGGTGCTACGAAGGGATCGATCGTCTGGTGCTCTGTGCAGGGACACAGGACTTGACAGAAGAGGATGCTGCAAAGACAGAGGTCTGGCCTCTGCCGAACACCGGCAACGCTGCTTGCCGCCTGCTAACGGATTTCAGTACGGCAAATGCAAAAGTTCAGGCCTACTCCAGCAGACAGACATCGAACAGATTAAGTTTCTTTTTAATTACAACAAGGAAAYGGGAGACGTCTAAGAACCACTGCAGACACGAAATAGAAGGCAGCTGCCAAGTTAAAGCTGCCCCTGTCCACAGCCTGTAACGTGCCTGGTRCGCGGGTGCTAGAGCCTCGCGCTCCTGTTGGTGCAGGGGTGGGGACGCTGCCGGGGGACAGGAAAGGCGTCCGAGCGCCGCCCGAGCTGCAGCCGCCGCCATCTGTTTCTCCAGCGCCCGGGTACCTGCGAGATGCAAAAGCCCCGCCGCTGCGGTCGGCGGTACGGGCAGACAGGGCGGGCTCCGGCGCAGCGCACGGCCCCGCGCGGCGCTCGGCACCTCCAGCAGCGACACAAACCGCCCGAAGTTACAAGGAGACSGGAGCAAAGCAGCGGCCGGGGCAAACACGGTCTCGCTTTGAAACGTCGCCACGTGTCGCAGCCCGAGGCTCTCGCGGCCCGAGGCTCTCGCGGCCCGAGGCTCTCGGCGCCCGCTGCCTGCCGGGGACGGCGTGCCGAGCCGACCCGACCGCGCGGCGTCCGGGGAGCGGGCTCAGGATCCCGGGACGCGTGCTGGGGCAGGGCGAGCGCAGCCGCGCGGCCACAAGCCCGCCGCCAAAGCCACGAGCCGGAGCAGCCCCTGGACGGCGGGACCCGCGGGGCTGCCGGCGGCTGCGCGGGCTCCTGAGCGCACCGAGTCCGAGCTCTCCTTTCAACCTCGAGCCCGTAAGAGGAACCGTGGGGATGGATTTTTGAAATCCCACAGAACTGGCAGGATCTAGGCCTTATCTGAGACAGCAAAATAATTAATAAGCCTCTGTCCTTCATTATACAGCAATGGTAGGATTTACCAAAATCTGCAGGATGGGGGGATCGGGCACAACAAAGCGCAGTAAATGAGATCTAGAGCAGCACTCAGTGCCAACATTTTAAGCCAACAACAAAAAAAAGTTGAAAGACTTGGTTAGCTCAGCAGGAATTTTTCTTCAAAAAKATTATGAAATAAAGTCATTAAAAGTTCATGCCTCAGCTACAATGTTTTATTTTTTTTTTGAACCAAGTATGAGGAAAAAAAAACTGTGTTGACTGCAAATAGCCTCTTTCTCTAGTTCCCTAGCAAGAGAGGAACAGCGTTAAATGACTAATGTCTATATTAATCTCCTTTAAAAATATAGGGAAAGAGGAAAAGAGAAAGGGTGTTGCTATGTTGAATATTATCATCCTTTGCCGTACAAACATGTTGCATTCACCACTGCAACTCAGCTCAAACCAAAACCGAAACCTTTGTGTCTATGTTCTGCACCACTTCCCCAGAATCAGAAATGTTGCTGGGATTTCACCTGAGATGCTCCAGCCTCCTTTGTGCCCCGTGCACAAGCGCACTCAACACGCTGTTCCCTCGCACCATGGCATTTGTGCTACTGCTAAAGGAACGGTAAATATTCCAGGCAGACACCTTGCCAGAAGCACAGCAAGAGAGTAAGAAGCAAAGACAACAGTAAAACCTGTTTTCCCTATGGTCCCGTTTGCCCTTTCACCTGGTACAACGGACTGATGAATTCTGAGCTGTCACGTCATCATGAAACATTCACTTGTTTTACACGTTTTTCTCTGATTTGTTATTTGCAGCTTTTCCCCCAATGAACCAAGCAGAGGAAAAGTGGGAGTAGGGTAAATCTCTCCCTTTGCTCCCTCCCTGAGTTGGAGAATTACTGCGCTGCATCCRCATCAGCAACTCTCCAAGGCTTTTGCTCCTTGTCCTTGAGCACAGCTTYGGGCATAGGAAATAGCTGTAAAGGTAAGATGCAGGGTGTGCTGCATTTTAGCTTTCATCTCCGGAGACAGACCATGATTTATATTCCCTTCTAAATAAAAAATTAGCAGGTTAATTAAGCTAAAAGAATTTCAATTTTGGAGCTGGGCATGACCCACATAATGATTATAATTACTGTTACTATTAATTACTATTTGCATTTCTGTAGGACCCACATTTCCAGCCTCAAGGAGCTATTGGCCTGAGTGAACCAGGATGAGCAGGACTGGAGTGCAACCGGGTACTTCTGCTAACAGCGCTGCCCCTCCTGTATCCAGAACATACACTCCCATGGGCTGTGTTTGCCAATTTGGGCTGCTTTCTGCTGAAAAGCAACAGTTACAAAAATATTGTGCTTACCATCATCACAGTTAAAATTTCTCACTTWATTCCTAAGCCTGAAATGTCCTTGATATGAACTCAAAGTTACCACTCCTGTGCTTTTCAGACTCGGTAGGAATGTATCTATAGTTTGTGCACTGAGATTCAACTTTGTTTTTTGTCTTTGGATGATGTATTCTTGGACTTTTCTATGATTCCTCCCAGTGTAATGTCATATTTCATTCAAATAAAACACAACTGGAGTGCCAGAAATCACTTGAACTTCTCTCCGTCTTAGGGGGAAAAAAAAAGAAGAAAAGACTGTCTGCCTGCACATCACCTAATGGAAAACACCTGACAAAAAAGAGCTCAAATCCTTCAGAAATCTTTCAGAACAAAGCTAAAAGGGAAGCTGCAGCTCTTCTTCARCTCTTTTAGCAGATGATTATATAAACATACATATGTATGTATGTGTATATATATACATACATATAYATATATATATATATAYAYACACACGTATGTATCTCACACTGTGCTTTGCATGCTGAGTAGCAGAGCTCTGGAGAGGCACAGCTGGGTGGGGAGGGCACGATGCGTCTCTCAGACCAGGCTGTCTTCTATGCCACAGTTTCCAAGAGTATCYGTTTTGAACTAAAGTAGTATCTAGCCAACACAAATATGCTAAATATGATAGGAAATTCGGTGGTCCTATGGACTGGCACAGGGAAATCTATAACAACTTGTTACAAAACCTGGGAGACCTTACATTTGGTCACCTCCACGTTCACGCACCTCGCTCAGACCTTCAGGCTGAGGCAGGCAGCGTCCGGCCATCTCACACTGGGCATCTGCAAATCAAGAGACCAAGAGTGGCCAGATGCTTTGGACAATCCTGACTCCTGTCTGAATCGGCAGCAATATCTCCTGAAAATACTGACCCAGCGGGGTTAAAGCTGTATGGCATATATGGCAGGAGCGCAGGGCTCAGACTATTTGCTCAGCCTCTCGTGGCCAGCAAGAGGGGCAGTTTCATAAAGAGGAAGAGAACAGGGCAGTAAGCGATCCTCCACTTCTCCCTGCACGCTCCTGGCTTTTGGCAAATCTCGGCTCAGGGACTTCCTGAGCTAGAGGTTTGCACTGAGGTTTAACGGGTTCTGCTGGACCTTGYGTCATCTGTGAATCTGACCAATCCCTCTTTGAACGTAGTTATGCTTTCAGGCTCCGCAATGCCTTCTGGCAACATTTGCAGCTGTTTAATCATGAGATGTGGAAGAGTTTCCTCCAAACCTTCTACCTGATCCTTTCATTTAAGCGGTCCCTTGTTCTCATAATGCTAAATATGGTTCACAAAGCTGGATTATAATGCTCTAGGTCTCAAAACCAATGGGTGGGACTTTTTTAAGTGCAGTTCCCACTGCAAGTCAACACTAGCCAGTGCTTTTGAAATGATCCTTATTGGCTATTTATTACATTTTTCCTGTCAGTGAGTTTCTGGCTCAAATTAGAGGTAGAAGAAATCTCTAAAAAAAAAAACACCTTACTATAGGGAGGAAAAAAAATCTGTTCTGTATTTCCTTCTAGGAGATTTGTTGCTTCTTCTGCGATAGGAGATTTGAATCATGCAAGTATTTGTAACAGCAATATTAGGAAATGATAATTCTGGCACCAGAAATCTATCTGTGTTAGACTGTCTGGGTCTTTAAATAAATTGCTTTTGACTACGTTAACCAAATCTTGTCAATACATGCACACATAATGATATTTAAAATTTTTATGTTTCCAGAATTGGACTTTACATGATGAATGTACAACAATTCCACTTCTTTCTTAGTCAGCTTTGTGGATCTATGAAAAATTAGTATAGCTTTACTTGATTGGAGTTAATAAGGTTTATGTCTGCACCAAGGATTGTCATGATCATCTGAAGTCCCRCTTGACTTACAGGACTGAACTTGAAGAAACATCTTTCAACAATTTCTGTTGATGGAGCAACTCCAGCTTTCAGAAAGCCTCCAGCCAACTGACTTCCCTTTTGTGGCACAGAATTTGCATTCATTAAAGCAAGCATTTTAATGATTTATGTARATTTATAAAAACAGCAGCACAGAAGTATGTGTCTGAACATTCCCAAAACTTCTGACTGAGGTACAACACATCATAAATCCCTCTTGGTTTGAAATACTAAAGAGCAGACATCATTGCAGGTCTATTTGCAAGTGTTAACATGACCTGTAAAACCAGAATTTCAGTCAAGTTAAAATGATCTGAGTCTCTCAAACCTTAGGAGAGTAGGTAGTAGTAACGATATAATGATTATAGTATTAGTAATAATAATACTAATATGACTACCAGTCTCACTGTTGTTATTACTGTCATTGCCATGGTAATTCTCAGCTCTAATGATGGACTGGGGCATGGATGGCCCCATCCTTTCCGAAACAACTTTTGTGCCAAAAAGCAAGCCTCAGACAAGCAAAAATCTTGTCCCCACTTCTAAAGAACAGCTGCTGGGCTAAATCATCCAAYTTGGCTAAACTTGACAAGGGATGGCGCGAAAGGAGATAGTCACAAGTCAGGAGATTAGCAGAGGTAAAGAAGWTTTAGGGCAGATCCTGTCAAAGAAAACCAGTGGCACTCACCACCGCATACAGATGGCCCAGACCCTGCAGGGAGAGACGGTTGTGTCTCCTTATTTCTCAGCACCTCCACGGCTGCAAAGCCGGCTTTCCCTCTGGAGGTGGCGTACATGGCTCCCACCAAGACAATGACYACGACTTGGCGAATACTTCTCAATTTTTTTCTTCAGTGTGCCTTTCCATTCACTTACGTTCCACTCTTCCCCTTCACAGGTTTGTATTGCTGAGGAGAGAAAGTGAGCAAGACGTAAACTGAGGTGTGAGAAGACCGATTTGCTGATCCCAAGAGGCGAGACCTGGGTTCATGCAAAGCCTCACACTCCCACCACCCTTGGTCTTGGTTACTGGCCATCACTACCACCCTGCCCATCCTCACTGAGCAAGGGACATCCTTGAGGCAGGTTTCTTTCTGTGCTCATTGTAGGCTGTGCCCAAATCCTGCCAATTCTTTCTTGAGAAGAAAAAGCTCCAGCCTCCGCTCTCCTGCTAATGACCCAACAAGCTTTCATCACCTCTCATGCAACTCAGGCATCTCTACAGCTTTAGCAAATGAACTGTAGCCTTCTCTTATCCCTCTGCAACACTGCTACTAAGATCTTTGGGGATRAGTCCAGTCCTTCTGGGTGGATACAGATTTGTCTTGGCTCTGGATGAGGGCTCAGTCACTGCCAATGTCAAGGTGCTTATTTCCATAGTTTGAGCGATATCTTGGTTCTCTTAAATAGAGCATAAGTGAAACTTGGCTCCTGGGGTAGACACCTTGAGATTTAGAAGTGAATCCACAGATGGTAAGACTGACTGGCCATGTCACTGCCTGGGATCTTTTAAACACTTTTGCAGAAGACAGATTTCTTCAGTGACCTCTGTCCTTCCTTGACTTGCCTTCTCCCTTGGACACATTATGATGGTTACCATTATCTCATGGYAGACCTATGGGACAAGCTCCGTATCTTTTCATTTCCATCGCCAAGAGATAACATATTTTGGGATGCTATAAGAAAAATCACCAAAAATGAAACAAAAGAACCTGTCTGAACTTCTGAGGACAGCCTCCCCAAAGGCAGGACAGACTGAAATTCATGTGGAGAAGTGAGCTACTCCACATAGCCCTGCCTGGGAGGGGGCTGAGGAGCAGGCAAGCATCACCATGAAGCTGGAGCCAGAGGGTCCCGAGTGCAGTTTCCATGAACTTGGTTGAACAGGAAACATGTTTTTTCCTAGCTCTGATGCCTTTGACGTATCACTTTACCTTTGTGTATCTGCTGCCCTTTCCAACCTGTTTATTTGAAATATAAACTATTTGAAACAGGCACTTACTCATCAGCGATTGTACGGCACGCAGCCAAAACAACCCCCTGAGGTCACTGCGTAGCTCAGGAAATTATTCATATATAATAAACCAACACGCACATTTATCCATGGAGCCAAACAATTCCTGTTTTTCCTGACCACAGCACACCATAAACAGCAGCATTTCTCAATTTAATTTTTGCCCAAGAAGCTTATTCAGCAGCTCCTAATTTAGCCCATTAAGTGAAAACAAAACCTGAAAGGTCACCCACCCTTAACTCTGCCCAGCACAGCAAGAAGGAAAAGATAAAAAGGCAGCGCCTTCCACCTTCGCCCACGAGCCATCGCTGAAGAGGCCGGCGGCGGCGGCAGGGAAAGCCTCCGCGAGCTCCGAGGTCGGCTTCGGCGTCTGACCGAGCGCGCTGGGGACGTGAGTACCGGAGGCAGCCCGGCGCGGCGCGAGCGCGGCCGCGGCGTGGGAATGCGGCGGCACGCCGGCTTGGCGCCGGGCCGAGAAGGGCAGCGCCGGGCCCGCGGCGGCTGGCGGTACGTCGCACCTCCGGGGACGCCCTCGCCTCGCCTTCCCCACCACGGTCTGTGGCACCAGCTGGGCTTCTTCCGTTAGCCAGGTTGTCCTGCGCATTCGCAGCCCGGGTAATGGAGAACTGACTCGTGCTTTAAGGAGCTAAACACGCAGTGCCTGAATTATTTATCTTTTAACATGCAGAAACAGGCCAAATTCCCAAGCGATGTGAATTAGCCCTTAGATGCAAAGGAGGCTGCCCAAGCTGCGCTGGCAGGCACACACGACCTGCTTGGCTAAAGCCTCCCACGCACACGTGTATCACCTCCACGGCAGTTGCTCCTGCCAGGTGATTAATACCCTGGAGGGTGCGCAGCGCCCAGGGGTGGCTGCTGGCTCCGGAGAGGCACCTGCGTAACCATTCCCTGCCCCCCCGGGCCTACAAAGCCCGGGCAGGACAGCGGACAGCAGAGAAAAATGCACAAACAGATGCATTTGTGCAAATCAGCGGCGCCGGGGGCTCAGCACGCTCCGGCAGCGCTTTCGCCCAGCTCCTGCGGCTCCGGGCCCGCCTCGCCGGCTGCCGGTGTTTCACGGGCGATCATTAACCCCGCGGTTCCCGCCCGCGCAGCGCCGSTGCCGCCCTGCACCAGCGAAGAGCGGAGCCGCGTCGGTGCCCCAGCGGCAGGAGCAGCCGCGCATCTGCTCCTCGCTCTCCCCGCCCTGCTTTAGGAGCTCGGCCGCTGCAGCGGCAGGAGGTGGGGAGCCGCAGGCGCGTCCCCTCGCAGGCGTCCTGCCCCSGGCCCCACGGGCCCCACGGGCGTCTTCCCGGGGGCGCGGAGCCGCGGGGCGCCTGGGGGCCAGCGCAGGAAAGGGGGCGTTCGCCCCCCGCGGCACCTGCTCCGCCACCTGCCCCCTCGCTTCCCC
>NW_028186534.1:11394489-11491517 GCF_003343005.1 Rhea americana
GGCGCCGGGCGCCCGGGGAGAGAGACCCCCGCCCCGGCCCCACGGGGAGACCCCCCCGGCCCCACGCACCCCACGGCGAGTCCGCCCCGGCAGGCAGCGCCAGGTCACGCCGGGCCGGGCCGGGCCGGACTCTGCCCGCTCCGTCCGCCCCACACGTGTCTGCGGCAGCGGCGCGCCCCGAGGCGGCGGGGATGGGCGCGGGTGGGCCCCGCCGGCCGCCTCGTGCGGGAACAGAAAGCAGGACCGCCCCCCCCGAAAAAAAAAAAAAAAAAAGAATAGGCGAACTTATTGAGATTTTCCATTCCTGAGAGATCTCGGGTGATGGTTTGAAACTGTATTTCTACCACCTTGGATTCCGATTTTATCAAAACTGGTTTCTGGGGTTGGGTTTTTTATTTTATTTATTTTTTTTTTACTTTTACATTTTTCAGTTATCGAAACCATGCCTTTCTCTGTGCAATTCTAAAAGGCATGAGGCAGGGTAGAAGGTGAGAAAAGCTAATAAGAAGGTACAGTAGAGTCATCCTTATAATGAATAAAAAGGGCGTGAATAATCTGATCCTTATTTCAAGCAAACAGTAACAGAAGTTAGAGAAGGAAGTCGCAAACAGTGCGCTGAGCTGAAATCGGAGCATGGCCATCACCTGACCCGTATTATTTCTTGCTAACCTATTTCTTCTGATGATGTTAATCTCAAAAAAAAAAAAAAAAAAAAAAAAAGAAAAGAAAAAAAGATTTCAGGTTTAAGACCTCAGACATAAGCTTGAACATAAGCTTGTTGGTTTAATATTATAACCGTTTTATAACCTGTTTGGTTTTACCAGGCAACACACTACAAATGTGAAGTTATCCCAATCTGGCACCTCCATTTTTGTTTCTTGGCTCCTGGTTTCTGTAGTGTCACTTGGCTATAAAAGCAGATGTTGAAATAGCATTTGAGGAGGAATGAGCACAAAGAAGATCTTTAGAGATACTGGCTTTCAGTTGTTGCAAATATGAAAAAAAAAAAAAAAGGATGAAACAAGGCAGGGAGAGAGGATTAGTCAAACAATGAAAAGAAAGACATGTGAAGCTATTTATATGCGAAGAGGTCCAGCCTGCAGGCTACGAGAAATGACTGAAAACTGAAGCTAGGCAGACCTCTGCGCTCCGGTTGGGTGGTGAGGGTCAGACCACAGCCACCTGCCTCGCCGCGCTGCCSCGCTCGGCCGAAACGGGCACCGGCGCCGGGCTCGCGAGGAGCACGCTCGGGTGGGGAAGCCTTGCCAAAAGCCCCTCGGCCGGGTAAAGCCCCTTAGCCCATCTGCTCACGTTGCTCTGATTTGTCCCGCACRTGGATCCAGCCCACAAAGTGACAGTGGCCGAGAGCCGAAGTGTCACTCTGCATGGGTAGCACGGATAGCAGCAGCTGGCTTCGGATTTTAGTTTTTGGCTACTAAAACCGGAAAATACCTGAGCAAGTACTTAATGCAATCTTTACAGAGATTAGAGATTCACAGGCGAGAGGGAAGTGGGGATCAGCCAGTAACAAAAGAACTATCCACTGGCTTAGAGAGATCGGCATCCAGCTGCTCAGTGCCTCGTGATTTCCAACTGCAAACTCCTTGAGGCAGCCTTAATTTTATTTTTATCTGTCTCTATCRCGTTGAGCACACTGGGGTCCTGGTCTCTGATTTGGGCCTTTACACCTGCAGTAACACAGTAAGTGAATAACTGCAATGCTTTCTACCTATCGTTTTGCTCATCCCATCCCAAAGAGCAGCCTTGAGCACTTGGTTTGCTTGCTTGCATTTTATTTGAGGGCACAAAGTGCAGCAACACCCGCCTCTTCCAAAAGCGTGGTGGTTATCCTTTAGATGGAGGCTCTTGTGTGCCCAGGTGCCAAAAATTCTGCTTTACTCTTTGGGTTTCCGGTGATTTTCATGTTGTTCCTTAAACCTCAGCCCATAAGTTACTTTTTCAGAGCTTGGGACTTTCACTTTTGCAGAATCTTGTTAATACGATCATGAATAGTGGAAATGATTTGCAAATTCGACTATTTAGCAGAACTGACAGCTTATTGCTGGTCTGTTGGATCAGTGAAATGCTGAGTTTGATTTTAGGAGAAAGGTTCTCCCTTCTAATTTTAGGTTTAATAAAATGAAGCAGCTGTGTTAAAGTAACATTAAGTAATTGTTGACTGCAGGTGGGGTTTTTTTGATGTCGGCTGCCTTGCAATTAACTGGAGTTCTCATTCCGAGTTTGGTGCTCTGAAATGTGTTGGCTTTCCCGGTGCATTTAAGAAACATGTTCTTGTGGCCGTTTGGAGGGTTAGTCTTTGTGCACAGAAGAACAAAATTTGGGAACAGCACCGCCTAAAACTGCAACATGGTGTCTGTGGGACACAGGGGATTTTTCCTGCTGGGCTTCCCGAAGTGATACAGTTGCCTTTGTGCAGCACCACGTTCAGCTGGTAAGGGCTTGCTTATCAGCAGGCTCCCGAGCTATCGCAGTCCTCGCTAGCTTGGGCTCTCTGCACACAAGAGCTGCTACTGTCTTGTAACCATTTTCCTTATTTTCCGAACTAGTTTTTTGCAAAGACCTCCCGATGACATCATTGGTTTTGTATCCTCCAGGCAAACTCATGCTTCAGAGTGATGCTGAACTTGGCAATTTCAGAACAAAGAGATTTTGCAAACATTTTTTTAAAAAAAAAAAAAAAAAAAAAAAAAAAAAAAGTCCTGGGCAGGATCAAGGACTTAATCTGGCTTATGAATCCCTCACAAAAAGATCTTAGTAGCTGGGATAAGGGATTTGTAGACCAGTACCTAGAGAGGGCCACTAATTTTAATAGATCTTGTATCAAATCTCTCGTTGCTYAGCGTAGAGCGAGAGATGAGGAAGTAAACTGTTTAATATTAATGGCATCACTTTATTCCAACCTTAAATCACTGTTCAGGAGGAAGTACCCCTAAATCTTTTACCCGGATTTACTATATTGCAAGTGTCAAAAATAATGTCCTCCCACTTCTAGACTGTAAATGAGTTTATGAGCTAGGGGAGTATGTTAACAGCGTGGAAGTCTGTTTATTCTTGCTCTTCGTGTTCACTGCTCAGCAAAGCRGCGTTACCGGCAGCCTTCGAAATCCCTCGCGCAGGAAGACATTAGGCCAGTTTCTTCTCTTGTGACATTTCACTGACTTGTGCATAGTCACAACAGAAATCTGATTCCTGTTTTTATGTATTGCTGAAAGGCATTWAAGATGAATTTAAGATTTCTCTTAAGAAAGTCCCATAGGAAATGTGAGCTCRGTCCTGGTCTGAGCTCCAAGTCAGAGCAGCCGTAAGGGTGCTCTGCCTTTGCATTGGCTGGAAGAGGACTGCATTGCTAGGATCGGTGCCTTCTGCCCACCATGGGTCTGATCCTGCACCTAAGCATACTTGAGGACAGAGCAGATGACACGGAGCTTTGTGGTGGCATAAGAATTCCCAGCAACAAGGGCCTCCCTGCCAGGGTTGCCAGGGTTTTCAAAGCAGCTTTGAGGTCTTTGTATTGCTGGAGTGGATTCGGTCTTGCTGAGGAGTTAGTCCCTATAACCTCAGTGAGCCTGTGATCCATTTAGTTGGATATTTTTTTTCTCTTTTTTGGTGGAAAACCCTGAAAGGCATATTCTGAGATACTCAAGAAATTAAATTGAGTGAAAAGTATATACCCAACCTGTGGTACACTGAATATCTGTCTCAAATGATATTGTTTTAAAGCAACCCTTTTTTCAGAAGGCAGTAAAAAGACTTTTTTGCCTACCATCACAGAATACCCAATTTTTATTCCCTTGAACTGTCTTTTACTGTCTATGAGAAGTCTCAGGAATCTTGCTTGAAAGCCTTATGTGAACAAATATTGCTTAAGGGTAAGTAGCAATGACAGGATCATGCCCATCTTTTTTCGGGGAAAAGTGATCAAGATTTGCCCTCTGTTACCCCATTCAAGCTGATGTGGAGAACAAGCTTTGTTTCCCTGTGCTCATTTCTCATAGCACCTTTGCAGGGGCGGTAAGGTGCAGGCAGCTCCTTAGGAAAGATTATTAAAAAGTTCCTGAATTAGAAATGAAAAACACACTATATTGCTGCATAGAAGCAGGAATCCCTTGAAGGCAATTTTCAGATTTCCGAGTAAATTTATCCTCCAGCAGCTGCTGTCTAATGCTGCAATTTCTCATGCATGAGAAAACAGAGGGTAGAAAGTAGAAGCTTTTCCACAGCGCRCATGGACAGCAAGCCCCTCCGAAATCCAGCAGATGTTTTGGGTTGACAGTGGAAACGTTATATGCGTGTTTATTCCTTTATCTCAGAAAGAAATACCATTTGGCAGCAATTTACTCCCTGGCAGCAAGAACAAGTTACTGATCTGATTGAGCCTTTTAGGATCAAAAAAATGCCATCCTGCATGAGATGCAGTTTGCAGACCGAGTGCTTCTTGCACTTGGGGGAAGTGCATGCGTATTTGCATACGTGCTTTCCTCTCYCTGTGCCTATGCTGGTGCATATATGGATCTGTATTTGCATGGAACTGTTGTTTTATATGGAGTTGTTTTTCTTAAAGAGGCCTCTTAATGCTGGATTACATTGCTTTGAACATTTTTCCACCAGCGTTTCTCAAGGACGTCGGTGGAGTCCTACCCATTTTAGATCCAGTCAGACAGCTAGACAGAAGACATGGGCGGTTGASGATAACACAACCAAGGTATACCTGCCCGTTTGCAACCCACTGCTTTGTAGCCATCCTTGAGGGTTTCATTGCCTTCTACATTAGGACATTGGCAGTAGCAGTAGCCATTATAGGAGCTTGCAACAGGGACATTCGTGAGGTCTGGCTGTTGAAATGTGTCTCTGGTTTCTAAGGAAGCAATCATTACAGATTGGCTTCTCACAACCTCCTACAGTCCATGGGACATAATGTTCTCCCTRTAGCTTCTACCTCTTCTTGCTGCCAGTGCTCAACAACCCTGGCTGCTGACAGTGTTGCTGCACTCGTGCCTTTACCCCTTTCTCTTTGAGCCTGGATATGTGGCCCTGATCTCGTAACTGCTGTAGCTGTGATTTGTGGCTGTGATACTCATTTGGGATTGTGAGTCAGAGAAGGAAGAGAAGTCATTCCTTTGAAAGGGGTCATCATTTCTTCTCTATTACACAATCCGGAGGGGAAATGCCCCCTCTACGGAAATCCTGAAAGAGACCATAATGTATCAAGACGTAGGGCATTGCAAGATCAAATGCAAATTAACCCRAAGCTGACATGGTGCTTATTTTAGGAGGAAGAAATATGCTTATTTTGTTTAGCTCATCTTTGGAGGGCAGATACGTGATGTCCCAAAACTTAGGGACTGCAAACACCAAGTCAGAAGTTCTACAGCTATATGACCCAATGCACTGACATAGAGCACACTCACTTGTGCACTGTCAGATTTGTGCTGAAGGGTTAACTTTGCACCATCTGGCTTTGTGTTAGATCAAATATTGTTTGTGTTGTGGTAGCCAACATAAGGCCAGAATAAACTCAGTATAATGTGCTTGGCCAATCCAACAGAAATACGATTATGTGCCCATTCCTGCTCCAGATCATGTCTGCAGTGGTGGGTGATTTAGTAACACAAAAAGTAGTAATTGCAGCTTCACAGCTTAGGCGCCGTAAATAACCTGGAGATGATGATCTCTTTGCAATGGGCAACACAGAGACAATAGAGATAACTAACYCAGATTAGACACTTAACTTTTAAACAGGTAATTAAAAGATAAAAATCCTACTGTTAATGCAAAATGACATCCTAGGGATTCATCTCAGGCATAGAAATCAGGGCTACTTAACTTTRTATTTGATATGCTGTAGTGACTTCTGAGATGCTAATGTGAGGATAGCTGGAGTTCACTATCTTTTGCAAAATGGCCCATTTGAAGCAGTGAGCTCATCTAAGTGCTGTCTGGGAGGCTGTGCTGTTCCTGTGTTTGGCAGGGATCTTGAGACTAATACCTAAGAGGATTAGTGAGCATCAGTGAATGTTAAACAAGATGCAAACTAAGTGGTGTGCACCAGTGAACTTGTGCTCTAGGGGATGCTTGGGGAAGCTGTTACTTGCTGATCTGGAAAAAAGGGTAAGAAGTAGGCTTCCCCCCTCTGGATCCTCCCTTAACTTATTGCCTCTCTTGCACTCCCCTCTCCACAGGGATTTTCCACCCTCTGCCTGTGTGTSTCTGTACTCCATGTACTCGTACAGTTACTTGAGGATGGTGAGTGTTCCTAGGGATATCCGATAATCACCAAATTTCTTTTTCTGTGACACCCATTGCTCTTCTAATGTGCTCTCTTCATCTCTGTCATCCAGTGTAAGACAGGAATAGATGGGCATCCAGCCCGTCAACTTTGGGTTGAACTGGAGAACTAGCCTTTAACTCAGGGCTCTCAAAGATGTCCTCTCAATCTATCCTCCGTTGGTAGAGCATTGTGGCCCCATGSTAATGATCTTCTCCAAAAAGGTTATTTACTAAAATAAAGAGGCTAAGAAGGCAGTCTATTCCTATCAAGAAGAGAAGCAGTAATCTGGATGCTGACATCCAACGTACTATGCCCACATCATGTAAAACAGACAGTCTAGACGTTGCATCCGATACCAGATCTTCTTTACCTCCACAGAAATTGATACTGTCTAGGACTTTGTATAGATTTCTTTCCATGCTGCAGCAGGAATTGAGGATTTAAGTTTTTTTCTCCTACATTTGCCCTACTTGTGCTTTGAAAAGAAAAAGGAGATAAGGTGCTGTGAAGGAATGGTTCTTCACCGGTCAGGATTCATGTGAAACCCATTTGTGACAGTCCCCCACTAGGAAATGCATAGGAGATATCAAAAAAAAAAAAAACCCAGAACACAGAAATGTTCACATTTTATTAGTTTGTTGTCTTTTTTTTGGATGGGTGACAATGGAAAAAGAGGTGGTGGTCTGAGCTACTGTATAAATAGTTACAGCTCCAAACATGAGCTAGTGAATAAATAGTTACAGCTCCAAACGTGATCATGTTTCTGATTTTGATATCTCACAATCAAGCCAAAAATAGATTCCCAATACTCAGCGAGAGGATTGCAGCCTAGCGTGATACACAAATTGATCATTCACTGGAGGGAAAAAAAGCCAGATGAAGGAGGTATCTCAATGAAAAGCCTGTTATTCAGCAGCAGTGTAATAAAAAAGCCTACGATAAGCATTTTGGAGACTTGACTACTCCAGAAATGACTGTTGCCTTCTGTTTATCAAGAGGGGATGCAATAATTCTATATAATGTTAATACACCATGTACAACAGAAGGGCCTGACATTACTGGTGCCAAATCCACCTGTTTGTGAGATGGCTTTCACAAAGTTGCATGGTACCATTTCCTTGGGTTTGCCCTTCTCAATTTTACTTTCATAAGTGAAAATTAGGGTGATGAAAGAGAATTAAGTTCCTGTAAACTGTGGTAAATGTCAGCATTATGTTATTTTATTTATAACATACTCAGCATCTTTGCATTGTGGTGTAACACAGGATGATRCTCTTTATTGCATTTTTATTGCTTCCAACCTTACAAGCAGCAATGCACTGTGCTTCATGGTCATCTTTYGTATTAGGCTCGTTTTGATAATTTCTGTGTCATACAGAGTGTGCCCAAATCTGCATCTTTTGCATGGAAACAAAGTGATTTGTGTCTTTGGAATAGGATATTTAGGAGTCCTTCCCAAGGTGCTTTGAATAGCTTACTACATATATTTAACACACTGATATTTAGCTTCAGTGGCTTGAGGGGGGGAAGATGAGTGGCTGGCATGAGCTACTGTATGCCATGCGCAATAGGATTTTGCCCGGTTACTTTTGCACATAGGCCAGCCTCTTGCCTGGTCTCCATTTCTTGATGCCAGCAGAGCTACCATAATCCCTGGCAGCCTTTTTCAAAAATTAATTATATCCTTGCTGCTAAAAACATCCATCTGATGTCCAGGTTAAGCCATGATCAGCCGCTTAATTTCCAGCTGTCTTGAAAGGTGAATGTCTGTAACTTCGTCACCTAAAATGTTTCTTGCTAATTATCTGTTGAAGCTGTATGCGGCTCACAAAAAATAAAGTGGCTCACATTCCAAGAGCTGCTCTTCCCTGGATTTCTCGTATGGTGAAGAGGCCTCCTAGCCTAGCAGAAGGATTCAGCGGTATCGCAGGCAGCCCAGCAGCCAGCTCTGTTGAACCGCAGTGTTTGCGGGTTGGTACTGTTGCAAGATCGACCTTTCAGGGGCTGATTTTAAAAGCAGGACTTGGTTAAAAGGTCTTTTTTAAAGAGCTTTGGAAGAAGATTGACATTCATAGTGTGCTGTTGCTAGTATAGCTGTCTAATTGTGCTCCTACTTGTAATAAATAACCCACAAAAAGTCCGTCCCATGGGCAGGGAAAGCCCAGGCATGCAAGAGGGGAAAAGAAAGTTTTTCTTTTCCCCACTCCTTTGGGACCTGCAGTAAAGCCATGTTCCACCTAACAGAGATGCACAGGTGCACACGGTGGTATATGCACACATTTTTTTTCCTATTATTCAGTGGCTCTGACTTTCCTACATCAGTAAAGGGATACCAAATTCCTACGCTGAGAGATCAGTTTACGTGGTCAACACAGCGAAGATGCAAAGGGGAAGGGCTGGCATCTGAAACAGCCTTTTATGATGACTGCTGTACACTGATATCCACCTTATTTTCAAATCATGATTAAAACGTTCCCTTCCCCATCCTTAGAAGAAGGGATATCTGCAGGAACTAATTGGTAATAGTTGACTAGCGGATCACACTCAAACGTTAGCCGGAATATAGAACTTCCTTAAATGGGTTGTAAGAACCCAAACGCTGGAAAATAATGTCCTGCTGTATGCAGAGTGAGATGTTAGGAAACCTGGGGGTTGTATCTGCACTGAGAGAGCCGTGCACACATCCTGCTCTACAGCCCTAAGTACAGTTGGAGAGTACACTGCAGTGCTGGCATGAAAACATTTCCATCATTGATCAAATTTATGGGAAGGAAAAAGTACATTAAAGCAAGAGGGGCATTAAGGCRAAGGTATTATAGGGTATTATACTGTAAAAGAACCTTCTGGCTGTGCAATCTTTACTATGGCAGAATATAGTCACCCTGTTAAATCCGTCCTGTGCATTGGCACTGCGAGTTTTTAAAGATGGTCTAAGGCAGCTGCAGCCGATTGTATTTGCACAGATAAGCTGGAACAAAAAAGTAAGCTCAGAAAATCTGGAGGCATTTATCTTCAAAGCATTTTCCAGTAGCTAATTGAAAATTAGCCAAGCCACCTTCCTGATTTCTTGCATGTTATTGCATTAATTTGCCAGCGAGTGCAAAGTGCTTGGAAAATATACAAAGGATTTTGCGAGCGCTAAGCTTTCCTAATTGGAATTTATTTAATTATAAATGTGGCCTTGCCCATGTGATAATGTAAAGCCATCTTCTACTGCTCCGTTGCATGGTACGGGCTCTGGTGGGACTAATCMCAAAAAGCCATGTCCTAACGCGAGGAGTAGGCCAGGATATTGCTATTTCCTCCCATTTCTGGAAGCCTTTTCCCCCGGAGTTGGCCGGCAGCACTGTCGCTGAAGGCGGAGGGCGGCTTTGGCGGTGTYGTCGACGGGATGCTCTTCCGATGTGCTTTCCGTGGCTGAAGGCATCCCGTCCGCGCGGGACGGCCGCTGCCCCAAGCCGKGTCCCGGTCCTTCTGGATAAACCACGGCTCTGCTTCGCTCTTGGACTCCGAGGCCGCTCTTGAGCCTCGTGCCTTGAAACGGCGGTTGCARCGTCTGCCTTTAAGGTAGCTGTTGTGTATTTGTTTACCCCGCAGCACGGCTCGCTGCTCGGAGAGGCGCGACGCTGAGCCGGAGGGATGGTTTCCAAGGCGCAGGCGCAGCCTTCGCGCCTCCGCGGGCCCGGGCCGAGCTGCCTGAGGGTCGTGGCTGTTTTCCCTGCCGGGGAAACGATTTACAGCGTGGAGCCGGGAGCGTGGCGTGGAGGGGGCCGGGGCCGAAGCGGCGGGGCGCGGGGGGAGCCGTGCTCCCGCGGSCAGTGCCTCCTCGCTGCCCGCGAAGCGAGAAATCCCTCGTGCCCGTCACGTACCGCGAGCCCTGCTCRGCTGCGGAAGGCAGAAGTTACGAGCGGGGCGTTGCTTACCGCAGTAGTACTCGAAAAAAGTCGAAAAGCAGGGGGTAAAAGGGGAGATCAGCTGTTACCRGGCTTGCTTCAGCAAACGGGGTTGTTGTACACGTCGGGTATGAGCTGATGCACAGCACCGATCGAATCGCAGCCCCCAGCAGAGATGCAAAATGTTTTTAATTGGTCCTGCAACTTTTAAAATGATCATTTGATAAAAAGCTCATAAGTTTTGCTATTGATTTAATGTTTAATATTGGGGGGGGGGGTGAATCTTTACGGATTTCATAATGAAATACAAATCAAATGCTTTCACGGCCTGGCTACTTTTCTTGTGTTGACTTGGTAGCGTTGGCAGTCTGGAACCAGCTGTACGTCTTTAAAAAATCGGATAAAATCTTACAGGAAAATGAATAAATCTGTAGCTTCAGGATAATAGCATTGGGAATGGTAGSACTGGGAATGGTAAGCAAGAAATCACCTGCTGAGTCAGGAAAAACAGATATAAATGAGAAGCAATAAATGTATGGCTGAGATGAGTAAGAATGATTTGCATGAAGTTGTTGGGATTTTTTTCCCTGAAGATCATGTTTTGTCCTCTGAAGTGGCATACGGCTCCCATGAAAGCTGTTCCTGGTGAACGCCTGCTGCTCGGAAGGAAGCTCTGTTGCTCTCTTGCAAATGCGGGCGCTCTGCGTTTCCGTGAAGGGATTGGAAGGGGAGGGTGATGCAGGCGCTGTGATCTGGTGCACACACTCCTGCTGCTTCAAGGTAAAGAAAGCTTTAATGAACACCTTGGAAACTGCTTGGTAAACGCTCTTTGCCCCTGGTTGCTGGGTGGCTTCACCCATCCCTGGTGTTTGGCATCTGCACCGAGGCTGAAGCATCGGGGATTCTCTGGGTCGGGGAAGAGGCATGGGGGCCYGTAGAAGACAGTCGTACCTCGGATGAATCAGATCCTCTGCATGAGCCATCTGATTTTAGAGGCTCAGTAGTTTTTAAGTGGCCATCGCTAGTACTAGCGGCTCGTCCCTCTGGCAGCCAGCGAAGCAGGGATGGAAGCTAAGCGACCGGCCGAGGTGGGCTGGTCTCTCTTCCGCGGAAGTCAGCGACAGCAAGATCAGCCGCCAGCTACGTGACCGTCCCCGCACGCGCAGGGGCCTGCATCTAAGGCGTTGTCTTTTTTTGTGACAACACGTTACGAAAGTCTGGCTYCACAGCTAAATCTCAAAGCCTGCACTTAGTTTCTGCATTTACACATGTTAACAGTAGCCTGGAGATTTTTGTACTGACAGCACTCAAGAACGTGGCTTTTAACGCAGTACAAGTGGCTTAGGAACTATAAATGTGCTTCTGAATATCCTACACCATAGAGAGCCAGCAAGATTATCCAAAAAATGTTACCCAAAGGAGTCTAGCTGCGGACCTGCAAAATAACCTGCAAAGTAAAAAGTACCCTTTTCAAGTTGTATGCTTGCATATTTGGTATGTCCTCTGCCCTTCCCAGGTGGAAGTAAGACCCTGGTAGTCCTCCAAGCATCAAATGCTGCTAAGTCTGCCTGTCCCAGTGCCAGCAAGAACCGCCAGCATCAGGAAACATGGAGCTAGTGCGCTCCATGGTCCACAATCAATAAACTTTTACAGCAGCACACAGATGCATATTAACTTCTTTGCCAAAGGGTGCAATTTTCCCAGATTACAGTGATCAGAACAGGGCCTGTTTTACTGGGAGAACAAATGACCGTTCTTCCTGTTCCCTGTTTGGGAGGCTGATTGCAATCTAAAGAGGAACATTTTTTATAGGGACCTCTTGAACAAATATTGGCAGCTCCTCACCAGTTCCTAATTAGGAAATGCAGATTGCTTTGAAGATAATTCTGCAATAAATATTTTTTTCTAGCATTTGTTGCATATTTAGGATTGTTATTCAAGGAAGAACTTTACTATTTTCATAAATTATAGTTCGCATTTGCCTTTAACAAAAAGTATTCTTTTTTGCTGGTAGTGATTGGGTGCTGAGCTACTAAGACAACACAGCACAAGAACCAGTTGCAAGAAGGCAGTGCTGGATCAGTAATCAGTTTAGAGTCAGCTGTCTGTGCCCTCCGGCTTGCTCTCAAATGGCATGTACAGTCTAATTAGTTATAGAAAGAATTTCAGTGAGGAGTTGTAAACAGATCCAGGGGCCTGAAATAAAATCAATCTGACCATGGAAATTTTTCAGGATAATTATGAACTGTTATTAGCGTAATATGAAAGAGAGACCAAAGGACTTTTAACGGTGGGAAACTTGTAGCTTCCCACATAATTTGCACAGCAGAAAGGAAAGGTAAAAAGGCTGTGCCTGGCAGAGTAAGGCTCCGACGTCAAACCAGCATCACTTTGACCTAAAACAAACAAAAAAAGGATAAGGGGCTTCAACTGGTAGTGAGACTGCCTTTAATGGATATATTTCTTTTTCTTTTTTCTCTTCTCTTCTCTTCTCTTCTATTTTTTTTGTTTGTTTCTAAAGGCATTTTTCTTTCTGTGATTAATGGTACCCCAGTAACTGCTGTACCAAAATGCTCAGCAGGAAGTGGAAATGCATGGGTGAAATGCTGCTGTATTTCAGGAGAAGTATTGTAGAAAAGGCACAAGACTTGGGAGGTGTTGGTGCAGTTTTATAAGAAATCAAAGCCTTACCAAGCAGATGTTTCTATTTAAAAACCCATTTCAACAGAAAGGCTGAGATTAACGTGATCTAATTTTAGCCACCTAGAAGCGTGCAGCCTAATTTAGACGTCCGCCCTCCCTCTGTAGCCGGCGAAGACGGACGAGCGCGCGGCGAGGGGGCTCGGCTCCCTCCGGACGTACCTGTCTCCCTTCTCAGGCTTAGGGCTCTCTGCAGCTGGACCCCGTGAATGTGCCAAACGCCCGTCCCGGTGCAGGCGCGTTGGCTGTTGGTGCCCGTCGCGGTGGCTCGAGGTGGGCAGCGTAGCCCTCGCGCGGTTACCCGACGCCGTTCGCGGCTTTGGAAGGAGCCGGAGCAGGAGCGAGGATTCGTTTCAGGACTGAAGGACGGTCGTGGGCTGCTTCCCGCGCCSAGCTGGCTAACGGCGTCTCCTGTTCTCGTTGCAGAATGAAATGTTCCTGACTCAGATGTTCACCACCTTGTTGCTGACCTAAGTGCCGAAGGTTGCAGATCCCTGGAGCTACGACCTCGCCACCCTGCAAAGACATCCCGGCGAGAAACCCCGGGCAATCCCTCCCCTCGCCCCCCGGCAGAACCCAACCTGCCGCTCAGCTTTGGTTTCCCATTCATGGAAATGCCCCATAACTTAACCGGAGAGAATGGCTTCCCTTTCGCTCAGACGCTCGTGTTTGCCGGTCCGCCTGCTCCAGTTGAGAACGGCTTGAGTTTTGACGCGCCGAGCCCCAAGGACGCCTGTGACACACCGCTAAGCAACGGCACTTCGTATTCCAGCGCCAGCAGCCCTTCGGACTCGTGCGCGAAGCCCCTGTGCAGCGCAGCCCCGGGAGAGAAAGCGCAGTACGACGAAGGGATCAAATATGTGTCCACAGAGGAGGAGGAACTTGCGTGCGGGTGGGGGGCCTTCACGCCCGGGTGTCTGCAGTTCTTCAACACGCCCAAGGGCATCCTGTTTTTCCTCTGCGTGGCGTCCTTCTTGCAAGGAATGACGGTGAACGGCTTCATCAACACCGTCATCACCTCCATCGAGCGGCGCTTTGATCTCCGCAGCTACCAGAGCGGGCTGATCGCCAGCTCCTACGACATCGCGGCCTGCATCTGCCTCACCTTCGTCAGCTACTTTGGGGGCAACGGCCACAAGCCGCGGTGGCTAGGCTGGGGCGTGCTGGTCATGGGCCTCGGCTCCCTGCTCTTCGCCTTGCCCCACTTCACCACGGGCCGCTACAAGGTGCATTTCTCGGAGGACGTTGGCRTGTGCTCCTCTAACCAGAGCGTGGCCTGCACGGAGGCAGTCTCCAGCCTCACGAACTACAGGTTTGTCTTCATGCTCGGGCAGTTCCTCCACGGCATCGGAGCCACTCCGCTCTACACTCTTGGCGTGACCTATCTGGATGAAAATGTCAAGACTAACTACTCCCCCGTGTACATTGGTAAGTCGAGCCGCTTCTGGTGGAAGAACTTGTGCCCGAATCTGYTGGCGTTGCTGGTGGGAGGGAAACCTGGACCATCTGTGTTGGCTCCGAATAGACAGCGTTGAGAAATTTCACAAGAGATACTCCCAAGTCTTTTGTTCTAAATAACAGACGAGATGAAAATCAGAGAGAAGCAGCAGCTGCTTGGAAGGTTTTGATTATTTTTCACCCCTTCCAGTTATTTACAGGCAGGAATGATTTTGACAAGTGCTGAAATGTTTGTGTTACAGCCACCCTGCAGACCTGGAGGTACCTTCCACTCCAGCGCAGGTGTCGGCATGGGAGAACCCTCGAACGCAAGCAAATAATAGCATGATATTTGCTTCTGTGTCTGGCAAACAACCACGAGGTTCATGCCAGCCTGCCCTCCTAGGGATGTTGCCCTGCTAGTCCACAGCATGAGAAGGACGTTCACTGGAACATCTCAGTACTGCTGTAGCGTAAAGGATAGTGAAGCTTTACCAAAAAATAAGCTCAGTTCATTCCACTATTCTGTATGGCTGATCGTTTAACGATTGCCAAGTATTTGTAGCACGCTTAGGTAAAATAGTCAATGATCTTTCCACAGCAGGGAAGCAAAATAAGTCCCGGAGCTGCAGCGTTTAGTGTAGATGTTGCTTATCGCTGTTGGTGGGGAGACGACACAAGCTCATCACGCCGACAGTCAGTGTTTGTTTGCWGGGTCACGTGCGTCCCTGGTAAATAGCTAAATAGTAACTACATAACCATGTTTTTCTACTCAATGAGATTTTCAACGGGACAAAACAAAAAAACCTTGTCGGAGCTTTGGCGAACCGTAGTTGGCTCCCCTTCCTCCGCCACCCCTCCTGGCARAGCGGGCGTTCGGCCTCCGCCACCCCTGCGCCCGTCCGCGTGCCCGCGGGCGCACGTGCACAGCGTTGTCCGGTTTGGTGCTGTTTATAACCGCAAGCCATCCTAGAAGACGCTCTTCCCCGCAGTCGTATTTGCACTCCTTTAGCTGAAGTCAGAGGCATCACYGCTCCGTGCTGGCGGCGCCTCCCCTGAAATGCTGCTGTTTCTCTAAAATTGCTTTTCTTTTTCCCCCCCTTTTCAGCTGTTTTCTACACTGCTGCAATCCTTGGGCCTGCAGCGGGTTATCTGGTAGGAGGAATGTTTCTAAATATTTATACTGAAATTGGCAGAGAGTAAGTCGCTAAAAAATAATCTTGTTCCTTTTCCTTTGTGCTATATGTTTCCTTTGGGGTCAAAAAATCTGGAGGATGGCTAGGTGGAAGTGTGCCCATCGTGCTCAGCGGTGTTTCTCCCGGCAGAGTGTGAGCGGRCCGTGGTGGGGGGTGGGTTGAAGCTCAAATGGTGTCGCTGGAAGAAAATTGCTCACTAACCTGTCAGCCTAAATCCATCCTTACGCTGTACTGCTTGGTCTAATTGGGCTGTGAGCAGCAGGTGAATTTTTTGAATGAATTCCCTAATTTGACAACACTGCCAACTGTGCCACTCTTCCTGCCCATGATCCAGCCACACYACCTATTCCCTCCTTGCAGGATTTTTAATTTATTGTTTTCTCCTGTTATCTTGCCATCCCTTTGGCAAATGAAAGGGTTGACAAGGGGGAGTGGGTCTCCAGGTGCTTCTTCTGGGGGAAGGAATAGGTGATCTGCCAGGCTTTCTCCCAAAGGATGGGTCTGGGATTGAATGACGATCAGAGCAAGCCCCAAAGTACAAATGAAATTTGAAGAGGTGAATGTGCAAACTAGAGATTAAAGAAGAGTTAACTAATGTCATTTCAGAGCAGTCACTTGTTAAATCTTGTGGTCTCCAGTAAGATAGACCCCGCTGGGGTGCAGAGGCAGTGKTGGTTGGCATGCCAGTCTAGATTTTGGGAGCTTTAGGTTTCCACTAGGGAACTTTTTTCTGCCACCTCCCTTTAATGTTACTCGGGCAAAACACCAACATAGCCGGATTCTCAGCGTCCAGCTGAAATCCAGAATTATCTCTGTGGAGCTGGGTCTTGGCCTCGGTTCCTCATGCCCCGGGCGTGCTGTGGCAAAGCCACCGACGCTGGGGGTCTGCTGGGGTGGGCACGTGGAAGGGGTGAAGCGGCATGGGGCTGGGGCTGCCTTGCGCAGAGTGYAAATCTCCTTCGCTGGCTCCCCCACGCTCCTCTCGACCTCTGCCAGGGTTAGCAAGAGGAGAGCCGAGCTGTTTCCAACCACCACCTTTCTCCCTTCTGTCCTTTTCTTGTTGTGATTCTTACAGGATCGACATCACCCCGGAAAACACGCTCTGGGTGGGGGCATGGTGGATCGGCTTCCTTGGGGCCGGAGCAGCCTCCCTGCTCATCTCCATCCCCATACTGGGTTACCCTCACCGCCTCCCAGGTACGTCTGCCACGAAATGCGGGGTCGCAAGGGGAGAGAGTTGGGTTTTTGTGATCCCTTTTAGCCAGTTCAGGCTGCTGTGGTTGAGCAGCTGTCAGCTGCTGGGTCCCTCTGGACAGTYAGATCTGATGAGGCTGTAAATGAGACCTTGCAAATTAGCTCCTTTACACTGGCATGGGAAGAGGGATCTGTCACTAGAACTTAATTTCCCCAAGGCGGTGCAGTGCATCCTTGTTTGTTTGAGATTTGCCTTCTGCCCGTGCCCCCGTGTTCTCATCCTCAYATTCGGACTCGCGTGCCATATGTGCTTGTGCAAACAGGGAGAGGGAGCAGGATTCATTTTCCCTGTAGGCTTTGCCCTTCACGAGCATCTCTGGTCTCAGGTCTGCCAGTGCGATGCCTCCCCTTGCTTTGCCCCCTCAGTTTACTTTGCTTCGCTCCCGTCTCCCTCCCTTCTTCCATTTGGTGGTAYGCCCAGCTTGTGTGTTGGACACGGGGCAAAGGGGGCGGAAGCAATAGGCGGAGGAAGAGGTTCTGGTGTTTTAAAGTGTAATTCATACACTGATTTCCCACCTTCAGCTTTCCARTCACTTTATTCCCCGCTCTTCTGGTGTTTTGTCCCATTAATAAGAGAGATTGCAGAGAGGGGTGAGAATTTCTCGAGACCGGTCTGTTGTGGAGCGCAGAGATCTGCAGCGGGCATTAGGTGTCACGGGCGGAGGATCGGGCACTCCTTGCTGAYTGCTGGGAAGGAGAGAGAGTGCAGGCATAGAAATGCCTCGAGGAAAGCACTGGTTGGAARAAACAGCCCCCTCTGGCAAGGAAACGCTGCTGAGCAGTAGCCGAGCAGCGGAGTCAGGTTGGCCGGCAGAGGATGTTGTGTTGCGTCTTCSCCCTGTGAATTCACCGCTTGCGCAGCATCCGCATCCCGTTTCTCACATGCTCTTTGTGCCTTTCTGCCTCTGGTTTTCAGGATCCCAGCGCTATATCGTTATGAGGGTGTCGGAGGCCCATCAGCTGAAGGACGGGAGCCACAAAAAAGCATCAGATCCTGACTTTGGCAAAACAGTCAAAGATCTGCCCCGGTGAGAAGACCGTCCCATGCATGAGGTTCAGGGAACTCTCCCATAATCGAGAGGAATGGCCCCAAATTTAGCTTGCTTTCTACAATGCTAGTTAAAATATTTTGCCCATCTGCAAAACAGTGATGACACTTTCCTGTAAAGGAGTTTGCAAAGAGCCTGATCCGATCATTTGCCAGAGGCTTTCAGCTCGTTTCAAATAAATGGCATTCACCTCCTTGCAGCTCAAAACTGGGCAAAGTGCTTAAATAGAAATTCTGGCTGGAGATTGCGAGGGAGACTAGGGAACAAAAGGCAGGCTTGTCTAGCRTTTTCAGAAGCTCATTTCCCCATGTGAAGAAGAATCACCTACAGTCATATGCAACACACTAAGTTTTTATAGTGTGGCTTAGAGCCAATCTTTAAGTGATATTATGTTCACAGACATTGCCGTTTAATTCTCTCCTCAGCAGCGTTATTTCTTCCTGTCTGCTCGTGTCTGGCCTCACCTGGCACAGTTGGGTGTTGTCCAACGTCTCCTCTTCTCTGTCTCCTCTGAGCTTTTCTTTCTTTTCTCTTATTTTTGTCTCCTCTTAGATCCCTACTTTGTCCTTTTAATGAGAAAAGAAAGGGGAACAAAGATGAAAATGAGTCTTATCTTCATTTCAAATTCATGAAGCGAGATATTCTTGACTGTAGCTTTTGGTTCCCTTTCTGTTTTATTCTTRGCTTCCTTTTTTTGTTTTTCCATCTTCCAGGCACCTTTGATGTGTTTTTTCCTCTCGTATCTCCTTCAGAGCGGTGATGCAGCAGCACGCTGGATCGCAGGGCTGCTGCCTGGCTGTGCGGTGTGTGCAAGCACGCTKGCGCCAAATTCAGTTTAGTACCAAGTGTCTTAAAGGAATCCTAGAGCATTGGGTAGGAACAAGCAAGCGGCCAAACTAAAATGCAGTCTTTTAACCTAGGAACACTTGCCATGGATCTTTGAAGTCTTTTATGGTTTTTTGTTTGGCTGGTCGGTTTTTTGGTGAGTAGTATTTAAGCGGAGGGTGGGGAGATGCTTCTCTGTGTRCAGCCTGGTGTTAACTGAATGCGTAAGACGTGGACGTGGAGACAGACTTTGTGTCACCTGGGTATCATTTCCTTTTGGAAGGCAAATTGGCCATCAGTAAGAGGATTTTTTCTTTCTGTACCTCTCCCAGGACTATTCTTAAAGGGAAGAACTTGCCTCTCTGTGTGACAGCTGCACAACGCAAACATTAAACATTACCAAATCTTGTGCAGCTGCCAGCAATTATATTTGAATGTTAGATGTAGTATTTGCTTTTGTTTTGGCAAAGGAGGACTGAAACAAGTGCTCAAAAGAGTATTTTTCAGCRTTAGTCAATCCTTATTGTGCCAAAGCAACTTCTGTCATAGTAAGGAATAGCTTGAAGTTGCAGAAGACTTTGTAGGCAGTTTACCAGGGTTTAAGGCAGTTTTACRAAGAATATTACATTAAACAGATTTCAGTATTGTTATTAAATGGCATTCTTGACTGGATGCCATTTTCTGAGGTCACGACTTATTCTCTACACGGAAATTAAATTCAAAACCTGCATTTAAATAATGATAAGTTTATGACTAAAACCAACACAAGCAGGGTAGCTAAAATGGCTGAAATGCAGTGCTTTCAGCTTTCCTGGCCTCACTTGAACAAAGCTCTCACTGATTCTTGGGACTGCGTCTGAGCGAAAGGTGCGGAGTTAGCTCATCCTTYGGGAGCATCCCAAAGCATCGCTCCCGAGCAACGAGCACCTAAAGGTGGGCAACTCCACTTATTATCAAACAAACAAATCTGATCAGTCCAGATCTTAACGTGTTTTTTTGTTGTTTTAAAACCTCATAAAAGTCTCCTCTTTTGAAAGCACAAACTTAACAGACTTCTGTGTTTCCTGGTTTTGATTAAGAAAAGGGAAGTGCCTTAAAGGGATGCTGTTCCAGAAACATGCATTAAAGAAGAGATGACATCTGTGAGCACAGCACTGGTGTTCATGTGGACCCAAGTGGAGAACAAGGACAAAAGACACCATYGCTTTTCTGTCAATAAGAGATCAGATGCTACATGTTTTCTCACATTACAGACATTAAGAGTCCCACAGAAGATAAGCAGAAATACTGTTGGAATAAAATACTGCTCCATGCTGTCAGGTCCCCTCTAAGAGAGCAGGCATTGGGAGCGCTGTGAATACAGCAATTTGTTAAGCAACTAGCAGGAGCTTACAGGAGCACAGCCCATACAGCTTTCCTGACGAGATTTCAGTCTTAATTCTTGGGTTGAAAGGGTCTGGTAAAATGGCATTTTCATTTATCTGATTCTGTCTGCACACTTTTTATTYATTGCGTGCTTCACTCTGGTTGTTCACGTGAAATATCCCCAGATGTTGGCGCGGGGCATTCGAATAGAGCGCACGTATCGCTGTGCCAAGGCAGGATGGGAAGGCTGTGTCCTAACTAGATTTCTGAGAACCACTTCATGAGTAAAGAGCACCTCGGTGTACCTATGTGAGTAAAGACTTACAGGATCAGACCTCTTCTACGTAGCAGGATCCCTCTCTTGGCAGTGCTGAACTTCCTGAAATTCCATGGGGTGCAAGGATGGAGGACAGTCAAGATTTCAGAAGAGTTAGGCAGTTTCTGGCCATGATTAAAATCCTGCTGATAGCAATGAAAAGATCTGTGTTGACTTTGTTAAGCTTTTATATGCAGCAATAACTCACAGCTACGCCTACGGTCTGCAAACAATAGACAAGATGAAGTAGTCCTTAATCCTAGTGCTGAAAAGAGTTCCTCTGCGTTTCMTGCCTGCAAGTCTAGGCCGTAGACTTTGGCCAATGGGCTCAAAGTCACACCTAGTGCCCTGAAGTAAATTCTCCCTTTTCCCTTGAACTGTGAAAGGGTGGAAGTGTTCGTACAATGTATACATCAGCCAAGAGTGCCAAAAAACGTGTTTTCTAGCTAAGAGATCAGGCTTTATGCTTGCAAGTAAAGCACAGTTGAAAAGGTTGGTCCTGGAAAGCTGTTACATAAATTAAACTATTTCTAACAGCTAGGCAGTGGTTATTATAAAGCCCCCTGAAATCGAGGTGTAAGAATGTGTGGTATTTCTGTCGTTCACCTTCTTTATCCTTTTGCTRTAATGAACTTGTCCACTTCACATTAGTAACACTGCCGCAGAGCGAGCCGCGTTGCTCCAGTTTCCAAAGCAGGACATTTTGTTGCAGTGCTCAGCACGCTCGTGGAAAACTTGGGGAAAGTTACGTGGCAGAATTTCAAGCTAGTTACAAAACAATCCCCGCAAAGCAGTGAAAACCCTCTTAGTCCAATATCCGAGAGAGTGGAAGATAATTGAGACCATCCCGCCCGCCTAAGGGGGTTTCTGTGTCTCCAGGAGGGAATCATTTCTGGATCATCCTTCTGCATCATCTTTCTGCATATAAATGACACACAGCAATTTTTCAGGAATAGCTATGTCTCTATTAAATTCCTGTGGGTCAAAAAGAAAATGTATTTGCTCAACTTACACATTAATCCTAAAGTAAAACTGCCTAGGTTGTGGGAGAAGGATTACTTTTTGTTTTCAGTGGGGTATAAGGTGTCTTGAAGGTGCTTCCTCCATATGGAAAGGTTGGCTTGGTATTTCCCATAAGTTGCAAAACACCCGTGGTTAAAAGAGGTTGTTACTCTCAGGAGTACCTGGGCACATATCAGTAACGTGCATACATAAATATGAAGCACAACTTCATTCTCTGGTCTTGGAGACAGGCTTGGAATCAAAATGTGCCACAGAGGTTCAATTCCTGTATATTTATCCTTGCCAGGTCAGTGCTGCTGCTTCTGAAGAACCCCACCTTCATCTTCCTCTGCTTAGCGGGAGCCACCGAAGCCACCCTCATTGCTGGCATGTCCACATTTGGACCCAAGTTCCTGGAGTCTCAGTTTAGCTTAAGTGCCTCTGAAGCTGCTGCCTTTTTCGGTATGGAAAACGTTTTTCTGCAATATTCTTCTTTAGTGTGTGTGCAAACACGAGAGCGGTCACCCATTTCGAGTGGAAGCAAACACACCTTGCAGCTCGTTCACGGTTGGGTTRTTATTTTCCGCTCCTACCTGTTCAGGATCATTTCCCACCAGCACACCTGTACCAAGTGCATTTTCAGAGCTRTGTCTACTGTCATTAGCAAGAAACACGTTGCCTCTGTAGCCATCTGCGACCCTCCGAAGGAAGGCAAAATAACTTGTAGCCTATTCCTGCTTATGCATTACCAGGAATCGTTGTTGATAGCCTCTAATGAGGCCAGTCTGAATTGTGGAACGTATCTAACTGTCGCATGCAAGTTGAATCTGGATTGGTTGGGTCTAATAAATGCTGTTACTCATGATATGCTCCTTGAACAGCCAGTTTTTAGAGCTCTGGGTAGGAAGCRTTGCCTTGCCAAGTTCATGGCCTGTTATCTGAGCTGCTACAGAGGATCAGCTACCGTTGCTTTCTTTGTAGCAAAATCCACCCAACTCTCACCAAGGAGCAGCCCAAGGGTTGTTGTCGTGCAGAAACGCTGCAGTTAATATATGCAGACACACAGAAATTCCTTGCTGGCATTTCTAAATTTTTTTTTGTCTGTGRCTTTTCTTTTTTCAGGTTATCTTGTCGTGCCGGCTGGAGGGGGAGGCACATTCCTGGGAGGATTTCTTGTGAATAAATTTAAACTTCGCTGCTCAGGAATCATCAAATTGTGTTTACTTTGCACAGTGTCGAGTCTGCTGGCTATTTTCATCTTTTTTATTCACTGTCCTAACATGCCTATGGCAGGAGTAACCCAGATGTAYGGGGGAAGGTAATAATAATCCTATATGTCTTGTACTGTGTAGCCCTTGTCAGAAAATAAGGATAACTCCAAATACACGGTGCTAGTGTTATTCCTGTGTTATCATGTGGGTGATAGAAGATAACGTCCAGTGTGACTGCATGGTGACACTGCAGTGTCACAAGCAGACACTGAGGGTGAGAGCCGTGTCCCCAGAATACAGATGTCAAAATTTCTGCAATTAACCTGTGTTTATGGAACAGGCTCCTTCTGTAGTCTGGGAAATACCAGCACTGCCAGAGCACGATTTACACCGCTGTTCAGGTGACCTCACGATGTCCCCAGCTGTCTTCAGCAGCTATGAAAATAGCAGAGGTCACTGGTTTGGACTGCAGATGGGAATCTCCTGTCCAAACAGGTTTCTCCCTTTGAGCTGGTCTTTTAAATCCCCTTTGTAGCTGCAGGAAACTGGCACTTCCAGGACATGATTCTTGTTTCAYGTTTGAGATCAGGGAAGATGAAGCCCTTCCCCAGCCAGGTGTTGTGCTTGGGCTGTGCCCTCTGGGGTGGCCCTGCGTTCGCATCTCCTATCGTCCCCCCTTCTTGTCTGGTTCTACCCTGTTTCCTCCTGGGTAAAAAAGCTGCTTGAGGCCGGACTGCTCCTGTGTTTCTCCAGCGCTTTGCCGGGAGGCCGCCTCAACCTGTCGGCGGCGTGCAACGCGGAGTGCGGCTGCCCGCGGGAGACCTACAGCCCCGTCTGCGGGAGCGATGGCGTTATGTATTACTCTCCCTGCCACGCAGGATGCAAAGCCTCCAGAAAGCTCAAGAGCGGCAAGAAGGTACGTCTGCAAGCGCTGTGCGTTAGCAAGGCGTCGGCACGGGCTCTGTAGAGTGTTTTGGCTGGTCTGCAAACACCTGTACAGATTTGAGCATCGCATCAAGCCAGTGGAAAAGGCAGAGATGGCTCAGGGAAGGTGGGGGCACACCTGAGAGGCAGGTGCCACCTAGGAGGATAGTAGAAGGTCCCCGGAGGTCTGGGAGGGCAGTGGTGACATCCAAGGGCTGGCCAGTGAAGTCCATTTCTCTTATGTAATAAGCTCTGTTGGCGACAGAGGCGTATGAGGGATGCAGCCTGATTTCTGATTTTCTCTGCTTCAGTAGCAAAATCAATGGGGTTTCCACCCTCCCTGAAATTTTGTGTTTCCAGCCCGGTTRTGACCATCGCAGGGCTCTCCCTGACAAACTGACCGTGAGCATTCGTTCCCCAGGTCTATGGCGAGTGCAGCTGCGTTGCCGAGAGCCACCGCTCCRGCCCCGGCGAGGCTGAGCTGGGGAAATGCACCTCCTCTTGTGCAAAGAGGCCCCTGCTCCTCCTCTTCATGTTCGTCGTGATCCTCTTCACCTTCCTAAGCAGTATTCCCGCTCTGACAGCAACTCTGCGGTAAGCACGGGACCGCTGCTTCGTGCACGCAGGAAACCCCGAAAATCCCCAGCTCCGCTTTACCCAGCTGGCTGTGGAGGGTGCGATGCAGCTAGCTGGGAAGGCAAATAGGAGCGCCTGGGGCTCTGTCCTCCGCGCTCGCGGCGAAGCCGCTAGCCGTGAGGCACCCGGGCGCTCCCCCGGATCGCGGCGGTGGAGCCGGACGTCGCCCTGGGCCGAACCTGGGGCCGAGCCACCACCGAGCGTGGTGCTGCTGCGCGGATGGAGGTGCTGGGCAGCGTTTTCCAAYGATCCCTTTCTTTTTTTTTTTTTTTTTGTTCCTTAGGTGTGTCTCCGACAGGCAAAGGTCGTTTGCGCTCGGGATCCAGTGGATTGTAGTACGAACTCTAGGTAGAGTACAAAGTGAATTTGTGCATGTCGATACGGTCTGTTGGTTTGGTGGAGGTCGTCTGACACTGTTATCTAAGAAAGATGTCGGGTTGAAAAGGAGGGGGGTAAGACATATGATGTCCTCCTTTCAGAGGAGGGTCTTTTCTCTTGCCTGTACACGCTCATAAAAAAGTAATTCTCTTTGCAAACAGTTTGCAAACTGAAGTAGAGAGCTGAACACAGCAAACAGATCAGTCCTTACGAACAGCTCACACAGCTCTGGGGCAACATAACAGAAACGGTCACGCAGGCAGGGGATTCAGATGTGTAGGTGCTTTTAGATACTAAAGGTTCCTTTGAGCTGGTCTGCTCCATCTGTCGTCTTTGCAAGGAGCTATCTCTTGAATCCTCCAGTTGGGTGGTCGGATGAAAATGAAGAATTTAATAACACTTCTCAGAAAGGGTAAAGGCAAAAGAGGATCCTTGTAACGTGCCCATATTTTAGGAACAGAAGAAGCAGAGGTGTTGAAGTATGTTTTTCAACCCTTGTGCGATCTGTAGGTCAGAATGGTCAGAGGTTTCACTGGACTGTGTGTTCTTAAAACTCGGTGTGTTTTGGGTGCCGTTTTGTTCCGGGTTCTTTGGAAAATCACAGCCCTACAGACTGCAGGTTGTTTGCTGAGTCCCAGCAGCAGCAGAGCCYGGTGCGCGCTGCAAGGCTGGTAGAGAGGTGCTCTGTAACCTGAAGGTCCCTTCTCTCCCCGCAGGAGGCATTCCCGGCCCCATCGCCTTTGGGTCGATGATTGATAGATCGTGCCTCCTTTGGCAGGACCAGTGCGGTGAACAAGGTTCTTGCTACGTTTACCAGAACTCAGCCATGAGCCAGTACACCCTGATTGCTGGACTCGTCTACAAGGTGATGCMAGTTGTTTCGTTTTCTGGTAAAATGAACAGTACCGTAGGAGGCAGGATTTTGCACAGAGAGGATTTTGCAGAATTGTGTTGTGTGGATCTGCCCATAACACAAATTATACTGTAATTCAGGAAATGTTCTTACTAAAGGCAAAGCTCCATTTGCTTCTTGCTATGTAATGGTGCTTCAGGCACCATCATTCTCTTATATGTTCATTATTTTCTAGGCTTACAGTTTTTGCTGCAGCATATGAAAAATCTGTTCTTCTCCTAACAATTACTAAAGTGACCTTTACTAGAAATGGAGTTAAATACATGACTGCAGTATCAGTGAGAGTGAGAGAGGTCATTATGGGCAAGCTGTAAATAACCATTCCCCGATCACTGCTAGAAAATATGAGAGCTTAGCTGGTGTTTCATATTTATTATCTCAAAAGCATCATWTTAACTGCTCCCAAACAAGCACTTGGCTTACAGAGTAGGATTTAGCAATTGCTGTCATAAAGAGCTGTCATAAAATCCTTTGAGAAAAGAACTCTGATAGTGTCGATCCGCACTGCGCTGTGCTCCGGCTGTTTGTGCCTGAGCAGCCTGGCAGAGTCTCAGTGTCTCGTAGCTGTGGACCCCAATAACTTCAGATGTTTGCCATATCTGGCCCTGCTCCCTGGCTTAGCCTTCACCCTTATCTCCTCCTGAAAACCTTGTCAGCAAATCTCATCCCACAAGTGAGCAGTCACCTCTGGACAAATTCCCACTCTCGACTTGGAATTGCCCACTGGTGCCAAAAATGCCAGACCTGCCCTCACAAATTTGGAGACCTCTGGTTTCCATCCCAGGCAACTGCTTGGCTTGTGTTGAGTCCCRGGGCCAAGTAGGGCAGCAATGGGGTTTCCCTCGTGCCAGCAGCTCAGGGAGCTCGAGGGCGCCGCGTGCTCGGACATCGAGCTGGGCCGACAGTTGCTTTGCTGGGTTGCACCAGCTGAGGACTGGGCCCAGTCTGGGGAGTGCTCTAACAGATGTCTTTGTGGCTGCAGGTGCTGGGAACCGCCTTCTTTATAGTCGCCTGTTTACTTTACAAACCGCCACCGGCAGAATCCGCTCCGGGAAGCTCAGGCGCGTCTGAAAATGGCAACTGTGACCTCCAGAAAAGCAAACCTTCGCTCCAGACTGAAGAGGATATATAGCACTATAAATGTGCAAGTGACTSTATCTTTTGGTCTCAAAAATACTATGACAAGACATTATTCAGTTCCTAGAATTTTTTAATTAATAGTAATATTAATGCTTTTTTAGCTCAAAAAGGATAATTTAATTAACCACTGATGTGCTTGCTATTTTCTTAACAGCAGAGGCACATTCAAAGTTGTGCGCTGATGCCATGTGCAGTTATTTAATTTTATTTAAAGAAAGGGCTACTCTAGCTTGATTCCATGTCTGTAACATGCAAGGACCACATCCCCCACTAGTGGAAGTAGGCCCCGGTAACTCCCGTGGAGCACGCGTGGTTTAAACCACAAGAGGACCTGGTCCCTAATGTCTTGATGTTAAAGCCAAAGCTTGCGTTGATGCTTCTTAGGCCGGAAAAGAGACCTGCTGTCCTGCAATCTGCGTTGCAGAGAGGACAACTGACCCTTCAACTACTGTATGCAAAGCAGGCAGCCCAGAGGGTGTCTTCTTTCTCCCCGTGACGCATCCAGCGTTGCTTGCCACCCGTGCCGGTGTGCTCTGGCTTTGCTGAACTCTTCCGTTCAGCATCTAATTATGAGAGCTCGTATTACTGTGCAACAGGAGATGGGTTTAAGCTGGGATTTGTCTAGAAAATTCATCAGTACACTACAGGCAGCAACCCCGAGTACTGTCAAATGCTGTACTTTCCCTGCCTGGTTTCCCTTGCAGGATTTACGGCACGGTGACACCTCATTTTTGTTGTGTTGGTTAAAGGTGATGTCTTGTGTAATGTACTGTACAGAACTTGAACCTAATTCTTGCTATTGTTCACTGGATGCTGTGCTGTGGGGTGCTGGAACACATGAAATACGGATCTATGCAAAGCTGCTCTTTATTTGCTCTGTAAAGATGTTGTTTTGGGGTACATGTGAAAAAATAGAATGAATTTAATTTTTTCTCTAGACCGCTAGCTTAAGGGAGAGGTGCTGGACTGTGTGAAGTAGGTGCTGGATTGTAACCGGCCCGTTGTTTGCAAATAGAGAGGGCAGTGTTCTCAAAATGGCCTTCAAATGTGCACTYGCAATATTGAACGTATGTTATTTCTAAGGAGTAACAGGATTTTGGCATCCGACAGCATACGTCTGAGTTCCAGACTTCCCAAAGCATCTCCAGTCAGGCCAGTTTGTTGCTTATTCTGCCTATATTTGCACAGACAAAAATCGCAGGTACAACTCTGGGGCTGGGCGAAGGCCGGTGGGAAGWCTGGGGCCGCCCCCGGGAATCCTGTATGAAACCCGCTCACCGGGGCAGGACGTGCAGCGCTGAGCTGCGTAGCTGGCGCTGATTTTGTGCCAGGTGCTATTTAGAATTTCTTTGTAGATACTTTGTATATTTTGTATATTTATGTTTTGGTAAGCGGACACCGAATGGGAAGCTGGTTTGAGTTTGTTATCAGAGGACCAAATCTGTTCCAAGCGAAGGCAAAGCCTACTCGAGGTTGAGCCTCCCCCCTTGCAAATGGGGAGCACAGTGCTGGGGGTGTAGACGAGGCTGAGGTCAATCTCCATGCCCTGAGCGTCTTTAACGAAAGCAAACCTCTTCCACTCGCAGATCCTCTTCAACCAAAGCCCGGGAGCTAGCYTGCCCTTTCCAAAGTCCAGATTTGCCACCCGTTGTCCAGCGCTGGAAGCGTCTCCAGTAACATAGTCACTGCTAAAAAACCTGGGAGTGCTGATAGTGGGGTGGGGGGTGGGACACAAATGCCAAAACGTGTTCATAACCTTCGGCGGGTTTCGTAGCCACGTGCACTCGAGAGCCCGTCCCTGCAGCCCTGTCCCAGCGACCGCCCTTCGCAGCTTGCGGACACTTCGGCTACAAGCAGGGATCTTTAGAAGGGGGAAATGCATGAATGTATTTTGGGAGCATATTTGATGTGTGATGTATTTATGAAAGGTAGAAGCTGTATTGGTTTTTTAATATATACATATATATAAATATATATATATATATATATATAAATGGACATTGCAATGCAATTCTGGTGTTTATAAAATGGGCTTTATCTGAATGTGTTTCAAGAGCAAAAGAAACCTCACAGGATGCTGGTGGTTTATTATGTCAATGAGAGACTGAAAAGTCATGGGCTTGATTAAGTAACAAAAATGTGTTCTTATTCCATAAACATGTTATGTAGGGATACAAGTAATTTAAAAAAAAATCTATTTGAAAGTATGTTTCCTGGTCTTGTATAAAGTATTATATTGCTATAAAAGGAATAGAAATATAACCAATATTTCACGGGTACTTTTGTGCATGTCTTTCATCAGCTTTCCCTTGCTCTGAGGTCCCCAGCAGCTGGAGACCTTCCAAGCCGTGGTCACTGCAGACCAAGCTGGACCCAGCGTAGAGGGTCCTCGAGGCTTTTCCCTTTTTACCACCTCATACCGGTGCCTGAGCTGGGCTAATGAGGAACCTGAGACCCCACCCCACGAGGCAAGTTTGGATTTAGGTCTGTGTTTAAATCGAGGTGTTAAACTTGGCATCTCTGGGATAGGGAGCTCCAAGTAGCGCCGTGGCGCTTGCCGAACTGTAGGTCTGCTTGATACACCGTGGGTTTGTGTCTTCTGCTGGCCTGTCCTCTCCTCCGGATAAGAAGGAGGGCACTGMCTCTGAAAGGCAAAGTGAGGTTTCGGGTTGTTAAGGAAGAGGAACCAAGGGGGAAAGAGAAGTAACTTGGTGCCACTCGTTTACACACAGAGCAAGGCCGCTGAAGGCACCGAGCTTCTCCYAGACCTGCCCTACGCAAAGGAGGTCAAAGTCCTGTGCCACATAATTTGCCTTAGGGCTGGTTCGTTCTGTTAAAGGGTACAGATAAACASTGCTTGGTATCGAAGACAACCAACGGGGAACAAAAACAAATGAGCACACGCAAGCGAGTCCAAGCAGGAAGAACGGACTGCTCTTTATTGTAGGAAAAAAACAAGGCAATCAACGGGCTGKTCTCCCAGAGCAGAGAGTTTGTGTAGAAGCTTCCTGCAGATTTTAAAATGATGGTGAAGAAAACCTCTGAACAGCTGATCCGGCAGCGTTCGCTGTCCTTTCTCCCCTGCCACGMGTCCTCTCGGCGCCGGTGCGGGGCTCCCTGCCCCGCGGGTCCAGCCGCGCTCGCGCTGCCCGGGGATTCCCACGCTTCATCCCTACGTTACGCCCCASGGCTTCATTTTTTCCCTTGATTGAAACAGGAGTAAGCATACGTAATTCACTTTTCATACTTGGATTCATCTAGTTCAGCAAAGAGCCTGGAGGGGAAAAAAAAAAAAAAAAATTCCTTTTTTCTGCAGTTCGGAGCTGCATGCTCCGATCGCGTCTAACYGCCAGGTGCTGAGGGCAGCGTTCCCCGGGTGCTGCCTGTCCGGCGCCGGACTCCGCGCGGCTCCGGGGCCGGGGCCGTGCCGCTAGATGGCAATGCAGGCGGCAGCTTGGCAGAGCCGCGCGGCGGAAAGCAGCTCCGCGACTTTTCCCGAGCAGCGTCGACTCCGCACGCTGGCTCGGAGCGAGCGCTGGTTCTTCTAGGTGAAGCCCGCGTAGCAGATCGATGCGTCGTGTTGCGGATTTACACCGGGGAACTTGCAAATGTATTTTWAAAGACACAAATAAGGTCTTAATAAGGTCTTGATTTGCGTGTCTGAAGCAGCCCATATCATCGTACATTGGAGTTTTTATCTGCTCRCCTGTTTTTTCCCCATTGCAAAGCGGCTCCGGCAGTTACCAGCCAGTCTCCATGAGCGGTAACGGCAGGCGCCGGCGGGGAGGCTCCCGGCAGCCGGTGTGTTTCCTCCCAGAAACCGGGAGCTGAGACTGCACCGAAACCCTGGCCGGGTCCGCTCCTCTCCGGGTGAACTGGAAGCGCCTCCTGCGCTCCTGGAGACCGAGATGTCTGAGCTGCCGGTGCAGCTCAGATGCAGAGATGCCCCGTGTCTGCACAGGAGAGCAGGTGCTGGAAGAAATTGCAAAAACGGGTCTAAGCGAAGGAGGAAAAAATACGTGCAGATCCGTCTATCACCCTGGGTGCTCCTTAAAGCATAGTCTAAATACAGAATCGAGTGGGATTACTCTGCGGAAGAGAAAGCTGTTTTCTGCATGCTTTCAGTGCAGGGTCCTGTGGCGTGCGCTTGCACAAGCACGTAAACCCGGCAACGCTGCTGATGCRCCCGGGCACTGGGGAGAGGCGCGCGGGGGTGTGCGACACGGGCCGAGCTCTTCGAGGGGGCTGTGCAGCGGGTGCCCCGCGGGCAGGCTGYCTTCGGCGGCCGCGGGAGCGCGCCCCGCGGGGCTCAGCTCCCCTTGCCTCACGCGGGCTGCAGGCAGCGCAGCTGCACAGAGCGAAAAGCAGCAGCGAGAGAAGGATTAAGCTCCGGGAGGACAAAAATCTTTTACTGCTCCGCAGGACGTCCTTGCCTGATCAGCGCCGAGCTGATCCGGCGCGGCCAGGAGTCGCCCGGAGGCAGGGGCACCGGGATGAGCCCCCCGGCGCCGTCCCAGAYGGAGCCTCTCCCGCGCGGGGAAGCAGAGCTCCGATAAAATTAATCTTGCAGCAGCTCGGTGCAACCCCAGCGCGGCAGTAGCTATAGGACGTGTAGCTCTGGGCACCAGCGTCGGCCGCACTGACGCGCCCCGGTTCTGGCTAACACGAGAAATGYGCTCGCTCCCTCCTCTAGCAAGCTGGGCTAGAAACGCCGCGTCCGCTCCGAGCGGCGCGCAGGCAGTCACCCCTGAATCCCGAGCCGTCCCGGCCTTCGCAGCATCACGGATCAAACCTCCCCAGCAGTTAAATCGAGCCGCCCAAGCAATATCGAGGCGAGCTACCTGCAACCTGCGCGTGTCTGCGTCTCAGGGCGGGAGGCAGGGCAGTTCGGGACGTGCTGGTGTGCACGCGTGGTTCGTCTTTGCTTGAGAACATCCCAAAAACCTCGTTCTTCTCTTTTCCAYGTGATAATCCACAATTCCTAACCAGCAAGCCTGGAAGATGATTCGGGTTTGTGTGATCCGTTGAAGGTGACCTCACTTGGATCAGCTCCAGGATTTCACAAAAATCTGGTAACCGGGAGCCAAACCGGGGTGCTCCTCGGGGGCACAAGCTGGCTGGCTGCAGGGTGGCGGAAAAAAGCTGCAGTGCAGGTATTTTACTAATCTAATTAGGCAAAAAGCCCACCATCAGGGCACGGTGTGTCTAATTGAGCAGCGTCCCCCCGAAATGCGAGGTTGCTCTCATAACATTGCTGGCAGTTGCAAACATGTTGCTTTATCTGCAAGGCGCATCTCATTTGTGCCTTTACAAAATGCTTTTCATTTTTATCTGAATATTAGTGATGAGAGGAAAGTGGGGAGACAGGAGAAAAACCCTAAATACAAAATAATGCGAGAGTCTTGGAAAGTGACTTTGCTACTTTTTTGTGCATCATTAGTACTGAAAGGGAGCAATAATTTCTTCCTATCTCATAATGATTGTAAAGGTYTTGGTATTTTTTCCACATGAATGAGAACAAAATGTTAGTCTTTGGGGCTTTAATGTGTTGAAAACCTGGACACATTCATTCCTACCAAAATTAATCACAATTTTATATTTCCACTATGTGTTTCTTTTCCTTTTTTTCAGTTTTATTACAAATAGCTAAATGAAAATTAAGCCAGGAATTTGCATATAATAAAAAGATCCTCTAAAAATTTCAAATCCTCTGGTTTTTTTTTCCTCCAGGAAACTTTCCAAATGGCAAAATTGTTATCAAAACTGAGCYTTTCCCACCAAAAACTTGGTTTAATGACTCAGACGGCCGACGCTCGAAGCGGCTGCCCTACCTAACTCCAGCCAGGCGASTGAAAGCCCGGGGTGAGGACAAGGCTCGGGAAAGCCCTGCGCTCACGGCGGACCCCGYGGGGACCCGGGTCCCGCTGGCTGCGCCCGCGCTTCGGCTCTCTCCGGGAGCCAGGACCCTTCCAGATGGTGAAAAAACTGTTTCGTTCTTCAAGCATTTGCGTTAATGAAAAATTGCGGAGCAGGGTAAGTAGCGCCAGACACAACTGGTTGAGTTTTGTGCTCAGCTCTACGTAACCTTTGCTCCATTCTGTTTCTGCTTTTTTTTCCTTTTTATTTTTGAGGGACAGAAAATCACTCCCAAGAAGCATTTGCAAGCAGCTGTATTTACAGAGTTATTTTTGCACTCGCTTACTCCAAAGCGAAACGGTGGGAAAGGCCCTGCGACTGGCTCCATCGCAGTCGGACTGACCGACAAGCTGCCCGACGAACGCGTTTCCCGGGCGCCGCTATTTTCATTTGGCATTTGTCTGACATTTCGCTTTCGTTCGGCGCGTTTCCTCCCTAACGCCTGCCTCCCTGGCGCCGCCCGCGCTTTTCAGTTCGGTGCGGGAGAGAAACCAAGGGCTTAAAGGGTTTTAAAGAAATGCAGCGTGGGTTATCACCCGTTCCTGCTCGTCTGCCCTAAACCTCGCCGAACCCCCATCCCGGTCCCGAACCCCCTCCCCGGGCCCCGCTGACGGCGGGTGCAAGCGCGCCGAGGCCTCCCGCGGYGCTCCGGCCCCTCCGGGGACGGCGCGGGCTCCGGAGGGGCCGCAGCGGGTTTCACGGCACAGCCCTCCACCTTGCCGTCCCTGCGGCCCCAGCGGTCGGTRTCGCATACGGCAAGAAGCGGGAGCGGGAATGCGCGCAAAGAGCAGGAGGGAGAAACAGCCGAGACCGAAAGCTCAGGTTATGAATTAAAGACAGTGGAAATGTGATTACTGGAGAAACCAGCAGAGAGCACGCAAATGCTAAAACAAATTAAACAGGGAGCACTCATTAGGTATTCCCGTATTTGCTTCCTTAATATCCTGTTTATATAGATGAATCTAAATACAATATGTACTTTTAAGGGAGCAAAAATTACTCCCCCTGCCCCCACGGCAAGTGGTTTTTTTTTAATTCTTTTTAATGTGCATATGTAATTAAAACTCCTAAGCCGCTTGAAGAAGTGAAAACATACCATTTCCTACCTGCAGCCGACCGAACGTTATAATTGAAGCAGGCAATTAATAAGACACCGGAGCGAGATCATTCAGGCAACCTTTCCTCTGTGCCCCGGCTGCCATCGGCAACATAACGGGCTTTCCTTTCCTTCCTGCCACCCCGAGTTCTCCAGCTCACAGTTTCTCGTGGACGTAAAAGATASGCAATTCGGATAGAGCCCTTGCTGTCATCCCTGTGGGTAAACGCACTTGCTGCAGCTTCCCTTAGCACAGCCCTGCACCAGAGGAAGAGCCTAAAACCGCCCCGCTTCGCTCTCCCACTGCCTAATTAGGCCTTAAAAACCTGGGCGATGACAGTAAATGGGCCCAGACTGGAGGTCACCTCAACGTTGGAGAAGATCAAAGCTAGATCAAAGCTAAATTTTGACTTCCTATAACGTGAAGACCAGGTACATTAACTCGACATGCTGTATCAGATCCAAGTGCTGCCAGACCCTGGCAGGTTCAGGTCCGAGTACAGACCAGCTCACGCACACGTCTTCGTGCGTTCACTTAATGTTAAGAGCATTAGGTTTGAAATGAGACCTGCGGAAGGCTCCATGTGAGTTTATCTCCTGCCGAGTTAAACGGAGCAGGTGCTTACGGGCTTTGCTGCGGCTGGGTCTAGCGCTCGAATCCATCCCCMATCAGCCCCGAAATTCTGTGCCTGCAAAAATCTCCTGCCAACTGAAAAGTTTTACTTCCCTTTTAGCAAGRGAAAGTGAGAGAGGCACGATGAGCACAAAGAACTCCTCTGGGCCAAAACCACACACATGGAAACCAAGTTTATTTTACTCGCTTGGTTCCTTTAAGCACTACCCTACTGCAGGAGCTGCCAGGTACCAGCACGCACATGGTGCAACCAGGAGCCCCTGGAGAAGGGAAACACCTGCAGACCCTATGACTGCAGGGCCAGGGAGCGGTGGGAGAAATCGGGGAGGGAAATGTGATTATTCCATTCCTCCACGTTCATACAGTACGAATTACGTTCCTATTGATGCAACGTTCATCACCTGCTCCTAAGAAGAAGGAGAAGTGAAGGAGAAGAAGAAGGTTTTACTCTTTGGTGAGTAAAACCTGCTGCTACTGGGTCTTCACCAGGTCTTCAGAAGTGCTCTGTATTCCAGTTTTGCTGTTCAAAGAATAAACAAGCAAAGAATAAAATATTTAGGGGATCCCTTAGCTACAGAGAGCAAAGGAGCTTCCAAAAATCCTGCACATTTTGTCCTCTGGCAGCAGCGGTGCTGTAGCAGCTTTGCATGGCCCTTGCCTAGCTGCCAGTACTGAGATTTCCCCATGGGTTTATGTACAGTATTATATGTTGCATTTGGAGCTGCTAATTTTGATAATATCAACACTGTAATTAGAAGGAACAAGTGCAGGAAGAAAAGCTCTCCCGCAGCGTCCGGGGAAATCATTCAGCTTGCTCGTGATTTCCCCTAGCTTGCTTTATCTGATCAGTGACTGCAGTAAATAAACACGCTCCTACATAAATTCTCAACGTCCAGCTTCTCCCAAAAGCAAATTCTCCAYCGAGAGAATATAAAAAAAAAAAATCATCATTTGATGCTGTAAGTGGCAAAAAAATTACTTGACATTTTTCATTGTGAATATCAAGATTGTTTCCCTGCCATTGCAAATCCCTGAGGATGTATTATGCCTGGTTATCTCTGTTCAACACATTTCACGGGAGGACATGTTATAAGAGAGGCAAGATTGACAAAAATAAAAATTCACTTGAACGCACAAGGCAGATCCGTTCCTTGTTTGGCAGGCTCTGGCAACTGATACTGAAACAGCTCTTCGTGCCTATCGCGTGCACGCTCTGCACTCCGGCTGAGAAAAGAGCTGCCTCGCGGACGCTGCGCGTTACGYGGCTCATCCGACCTGAAGTTACACAGAAGCTGCTTAAGCGTGTTTCAGGCCGGGCGGATTCGGAGCCGCCCCGGAGAGCCGGCTGCCCGCTGYGGCCGAAATAGCCCAGCCTCGCTGGGACCTCCCGCTCCCCGGCCGCGGGCGGGGGGCAGAGGCGCACGGCGGCGGCGGCGGTCCCGCCGGGCAGAGCCGGTGCACGTTCGGTGCCGTCTCGGGGCAGAGCCGGAGCCTTCTCCCACCGAGGGGGAGCTGGAACTCACCTCGGACCGCCTCGCCCGGCCGCGGCCGCTTCGGGGCACGTCGCGGTTCGCGAACGCCGAGGAAAAGAGGCGCGAGCTCGCGGGGCAGGGCGGGCCGGCCGCTTTCGGGGGGCCGCGGGGCCCCCGCTCACGTGCCCCCCGCTGCACGCAGCGCCGCGGTGCTGCCGGCCGGTGCCGTCCCCCCGAGGCGGCCCCCCTTAAATGCGTTCAGCTTGAAATTTAAACCAAGCGAACTGCAGGACCAGAGTGCTCTTAATTATAAGACCTTCTCATTAGGTATTTATTAATTATGGTTCAGCCTCAGTGCCAGGCGGCAGCGTTCAACAAGCCAGCATCGCGATGCAGCGGTGCGGGGAAACGCTAAGAAGCAGCCACGAATTTGCAGCGGCCTCCGGGAGCCGCGGCCGGGCGAAGCGGACGCTGCGGGCGATGCTCCTCACGCCCCCGTGGCCGCGAGGCGGGGAGCAGCTCGCTCGGACGTGGGTGTTCACCCGAGAGGCGCGAGGCTGCCGCGAGCCCGCTTTCACCCTCCTAGTTAAAACTGGCGGCAGGATTTGACTTCTGCGCGGGTCTGGCTTTCTCTTCCATCCTCCTTTTTTTTTTTTCTTTACTGTTTGCGTTTCAAGTCTATTAACCCGCTGTCAAAGCTTCTTTGCCTTGACAATAAAATTGTGTTTAAGACTCGGTCTTTCGCAGATCCTCAGCTCTGCCTTTTCCTTCCTGCTGCTGTGCACGAGCCAAACGAGTCCTGGGGTGAGACGGCGCCCGAGCACCGTCGCTGCTGGGAGCTGCTGTGTTCCCCAGCCTTAAGCTCACGGCTAATTCGTTTTGTGAAAACAGGGCGGCCGGGCGGCGAGCGGGGGGCACCGAGGGCTCTGCAGCCGGGCGCCGCTCCCCGCAGCCCTCCTCCRAGCCAAACGAGGGGAAATGGCATTTTTTTTTTTTAAAGAGGACAAATGCATTAATTACTCGCTGAATTCAGGAGAAGCTCCTTGCRCTCGGGCGCGGGCTCAGGGCTGAGTGTCTGTGTCAAACACCGCTGCATTTCTGCGATATAAGGACAAGCAGGGCAGTAAATCCCCCCGAGTCCGAAAGGCTGATGCATCAGCTTACTGCCTCTCCTGCCCTCCCTAACACCGTAATCTGCGGGAATTAGGAGAGAGGCTTCAACTGTAAGAAAGGAGGGTTTCAGGTCTCTGTGAGTGTCTGGAAGAGGTGCTAGGATTTTCCCACCAGCCTGGCCCCTCTGCCTTTGCAGCCCGGGACTCGGAGGGGCTCCCTGTGGCAAGTGCATCCGCTTGGCTTCCCGCAGCCTTGCACTGGCGATCCTCCGCAGCGAGCCTTCTGCTCTGCTTTCTGCTAATTAAGGAACACGGCTTCAAATGGGGGAACCAGGAACATTTCCAAAGTGTGCTGTTCCAAGTGGCAGGAGGCGATGGAAAGCGGGAGCGAGAGGTTCTGCTCGCGGATGGACTTTCGTCGCAGAAAGACAGCACACCTGCCCTTGGGGTGGAAGGTGCRACGGGGAACGGGCATGAGTCACGCGGCCATGGGGACGCAGAGGCAGCTCACAGGCACCATGAGTCTCACGCGTGCTCCTGCTTGGATCCCACACATTTTGTATTATTCACGGCTCGAAGCTAGAGCTGTTTGGCTGAGGAGAAGCTTATGGAYGGATTCGGATGTGGTTCGCACTGTACGGACAGTGGTGTCACTCCTTCGTCTTCACCGGAGTAAGCGAGACCAGAATCTGCCCAGCRTATTTTGCACGCTGGAATATGCATGCGCTTACGGAGACTGTCAAATGACACGTAGGAAGCAGTGATGGAACTGGGAAATTATACAGGCCCCGGAGAAACGTTAGATGATATCACGTCTCCAGGGGCGCTTGCAGCACTACCCCAAGCCATGACAATACCGAACGTGCTTTGTGATTCATTCGCCTTCGGGGAAAATTTTGTGCTTAAAAATTTGCAGGTCTCACCTCCCCTCAAGGAGTGGTGTGGTCACCAGGTGTGGTCCTGGTGTGGTCATGGCCTGGCTGTGCTCCCTTTCAGGAGCTCCTCAGAGGCTAAGACGACACTTATGGGTCTAGCTGGAATCTGAAAAGTAATGAACCAGGAAAAATAAACCAGAAGGAAGTTAGTTATTAACTGTACTGCATACGTACCCAYACCCTGAGTAGCCCTTTCTACAAGGCACGTGGGGAAATTTGGTGTGTATAAAAACATGAATTTGATCTTCTTTTGTCATGGCATACACAGTTCATTCATCCTTTCATTTTTCTTTTGGCTTTTATATTCATTTGCCTTTAACAGAGTTTTAAATACYGGTTCCAATGTAATGTGCTTCCTCAGTAGCATTAATGCAGATTCTAAACCAAACATTATCTGATTAATTCTTGACCCAGTTGAGTTTTGTCTGCTTTCTGTGCCTCTAAATACATATTTACCATATGTTGCCTCATATGCTGCTTTTCTCATTACCGATGCTTTGGTCCAAATGTTATAATAATCATATGTTGCTTACAGTCACGAGTCAAACAAAGTTTCAGATTTGTAGCAACTTTTGCAAACCCCTGAATTCAGCAGCAATAAGCATCTCAGCATCCTTATCAGACGAGCTAGGGCTGAGTCCCCCGGCCCCCGGAGGCGTCAGGCCAGCGCTGGGAGCAGCTCTCGGCACCCTCCGGCRCGGCACTCCCAACACCACAAGCCTTCCAGCAGCTGCCGTGCACCTCCAGCGCCAGGTCGCACTGGAATATTTTCTCCCTCCCTAGCAATAGCSTCTGCGCTTGCAGCACGGATGATACCAGAGCCAGGTCGCGTCATCGTTTTGTGAAACGGCCCTCAAAGCACCCGACGCCGGTGAAGAGGAGCCCCGGCCGCGCTGCGCGCCTCTTCCCGAGCTTAGCAGCCAGCCTCGGTGCTCCGCGGCCGCGGGCTGGTGAGTGATCCCACCGCGCGGCCTTTTTCGTCCCAGTTTTGTGGTTACATATCTGAAGCACGCTGTGGGAGAGTCTATCTGAGCGAGTCAACAGGTTCGCGAGTCACCGAGGGGCAACRAGAATAAGCCGACAGGCGCAGGCACACGTCGAAGCAGGGCTCTCCTATGTCGTGTTCCCCGGCTGAAGACAAACTCTTTGGGTTTCTGCCTCTGTTTCAGCTTGCTCCAGCTCTATGTGCCTGGGGCTGAGGCTGTATCTCCTTGCTGCGAGGCTTGCTTGCTCCTACCTGAATATTTGCAGGCTTTTGTGTTATTCCAAAAGCGAATCTAGCACCCCAAGAATGAATCCTCCACATGGACATGTGGCTGCTCCAGTTATTGGCTCCTTTGCTGGACATATCAGACAGGTCAAATCCTTCTGGAATTTTTCATAGTCTGGAAAGGGAGATACAAAAGGGGGAGCAATTTGCTCTTTGCTCACATTTTCCTTGTCTGAGATCACGTCTTTTTGTTCACATTTCCTCGAGGAAGTTGAAACCCAGAGCGAAGGTGACAAGATCATACGGATCCCTTTTCCACTCGGCTGTTTGCAAATGCCTTGCATTTTTTGGCCAGTTTCTGGAGGACCMGAGGGTAACTGAGGTGCAGATACATGCACAATATTCGAAGCTCTTCACTAACTTCAACCAAGTTTGAGAGTGCTTGCCAAACATCTAAGTACCTACAACAGCGGTGGCTACCTCAGTCCTCAGCTGATAGCTCCTGCAGAGGAAGAAGGTGCAGTCCAAGACAGGCACAGCTACACCATTAAATGCAATCACCAGATCAAGACTAAAGCTAAAATGTCATACCTACAAAATCCAGCCCTGTCCCTCCTTTTCCCTTTGTATTTTAATTCCCGATTCTATCGCAGGCATCACATCTGCTACAGATGTTAAACGGGACTCGTGTTCTGAAGGCGTAGGAACATAGCTATTGCCTTTTCAATGCATGTGGGTGCTTTAGGGGCACTGCTAAATCTTTTTTTAATGTGCTTAAGTATTTGCATTGATGAAGTGAAGCCCAATGTAAGCRTAAGATTAATATTTATCACAGTTTGTTCATGGATTTTATTTTCAGACTTCTCTCCTCTCTAAGGGTAACTTATATTTAAGTTATTGGTGATAAATATTCACACTTAATTCCTCTCTCCCAGCCTTCTTTGCTCTCAAAGCAGTAGCTCTTGCCTGAGGTTTTTCTTGTTTTTTCTCCTGTTTCCTAGCAAATTGCAGTTATAGGTGAAGTATTTTCTCATTCAAGCCAATTTATAGAATTATTCAAGCATTTAATTTAAAAGAAGCATGTAATTAGAGCAAAGCACTTTGGAAAATTCTAATTCCTCTACCATAAATCTGCCTCGGGGCTTCTGGGAACACACCGAGATCAGCCCGCCGGGCCTGAGCTGCGGCCCCTAGACRAAACCCGTGAGCTCGAGCGCCTTGGCCCGAGGCTCCAAAGCTGCCGCAGGAGATTCAGCCCGGGGAGGCTCCATCCCCTCCCTTGCAAAGGGTCCTGTGCGCCCGAGCCCAAAATCTTGGCAATCTGTGCTGGGCTGGGATGGAGGGGATTTTTTTTTCCCTCCCCAAACCTCAACAAGCTCAAGAAGAAAACTGCGGAGGGCTCCAGCCCCACGGCCCCCGCGTCCTGCCCACAGTATTTACACGTGTTCCGCGTATCGGGGTTTCACGCTGAACCAAGTCGAACGTGGCGCACCAGAGGGCTCAGCTGCGTATTTGCCCTGGGAGCCGGGCGCTGGGTCTCGAGGCGGCTGCAGCCCGGCTCCGGGAGCGCCGGCGGCGAGCGCGAGCGGGACCCTGCCGGCGGCTCTGCCGCAAGCCGAGCTGCTGGGCGCCTCCCGCTTTATTCCAAGGCGAGAGCGTTTCTCTGCGTTCGATCGGGCAAAATCGACTCCGCTCGGCGTCGCCCGCGTAGCGGTCGCAGCCCAAAGGCRGCGGCGCCGTCAGAGCCGCGGGAAAGCCTTCCGCGAATCTCCAGCGCCGTYCGGGCTGGCAAAAGCCCCGCAAACGCAAGCCTTAACGCCTAGCTCGTACCGCGAGATGCGCGCACACGGCCTCAGGGCAGGCGTGCGGACTTTGTGCCTCCGCTCGCCGGGGTCCTCTGGCATGGGAAAGCTGAAACACGGCGGTGGTGACCTGCGGATCTGCCTTGTCCGCTGTCTCCCGCGGTCGGCTGGGAGGCGGCAAAAGCTGGAAATCCTGCCTTCGCGGCAGGCGCGGGGGACGGCGGGGGGCTTGCGCTGCACAGCCCGGCCCCTGCTCCGGGACGCCTCCCCCCGCGTCCCTGTCCCAACATCCCCGTCTGCAAAACGACCACGATCAAACCTAATTGGCTGCGTAATGAGTTTTATGCAAWATCTTTTAATAACCAACAGCGGAACCGGCGATTTCCTGAGGAGGAAGCCACAGCCGCTCGCCGGGGTCCCTGCTAGTCCACAGGTTTGTAAGTAAAACTGAAAGCTGTAGCTGACGGTCTTGCACAGATCCGTGTGCTGGGGACATGACCGCAGGTTTGGGGCATCTCAGGATCTCACCATAACAAGCTCTGAAYACTTGCTTGGTTATAACCATGCTGCTGTGCTGTGCTCCCCTCTAAAAACTCTCCCGGCATTTATGAGGTCTACGTATTTCCACATACCTGGAGAAATGCAAACACAATAATTAATTCCTGTTAACCGARTGCATTTGGGGTTAAAGCAGGTCCAAAGGTTTCCCTTCCTCTGCTCTTGAAGTAGGTCTCTCCACTGCACTAAACCAAATCTGTCCCTGCGGCTCCGCTGGGCCATTAGACTGTGTGAAACTGTGGCTTGGATGAGGCTGTTCATGAAGACTGCTTAGATGTTGCAAAGTCTGACCTAGAAACAAGCTGTTATTTTAAGTGATTCTCACCACTAAAGTAGTCCTTATTTCAACAAGAGAAGTGGATTATCTTCTTTGAAATTTTGTATACGGGGGAGAAAAATACGAGTCATAAAAAAGTAAGGACTGGATTTCCACTCTCAGTTGCTTGTCTGCTTGGTCATTTCTGGAGCTCTCTCGTGACTGTCCCGTGAGACCAGCCTTCATCCTTCTCACAGCTGCATCAGAGTGCCCCGAGCAGCAGACGATCGCTTCTAGCAGAAATAGCTGAGCGTTTGCTTTTGTACTAAAATTTGCAAAAATTTGCAGTTTAGATAGGGTAAAAATCAGAGCGGGAATTCTCTAGAAACAAACAGGAGAACATGCCGGAAGAGCAGACACTGTTTTCTCAAAGATGCGGGGTTTCTGACAATCAAACAGACGGAAATATTTGCCCTCAGAGTTAGAACAGTTTGTCTGCAATTTATGAGAAAGTTTATAAAGGATAACTAGTGTCCAGAGATTCCCCACGCTTAGCAAACACCTTTGCACTAAATTAACCAAAGATTTATTTCACACTAGCCGAGTTTTTTYTTTCCCAGACTTTTGCAGCACCTGCAGTTCCCCAAACCACTTTGYRTGAGATTTTCGAAAGATCTCGGGCATCGAATGCAGCTACCGCCAAGACTCAGGGTCAGACTGGAAAGATGTTGAATGAGCTCCGTCTAACGAGCTCCATCCAGTGCGGCTTGCAGTGGATTGGACTCCAGTAGCCATCTCAGCAGACTTCCCTTTCTTCGGCTCCCCRTCTGCCCTGGCTGCTCTCCTTCAGCTCAAGTCAGAGCAGCCCCAGAGCTGCTCTTCGTCACAGCTGGGAGGAAGCACGGGAGCCCTTTCCCTTGCGGAGAGTCCGACAACCATGAAAAGCAGGGGAAATCCCTCTCCCGGGACTCTCTGCCCACTCTACCAGGGTTTAAACTATTTTCTTTCAGCCCAAAGCCGTAGTTTGGGTCAGTAGTTTACTGATCTCTGCCAGGCAGGAAGGGTTGGGGCATTTTCAGGATATCCAGCTCCCTGGAGCTGAGGAGCGACCGCTGGCAACTGTCACGGTCAAGGTGAGCGCCCATGGGTGGCTCCAGCCAAACGTGCTTCACCCTGTGTCGGAAACGGTCCTAGCAATCCCAGAACTGTGGGGACCAGAGCTCTCCTGAGCAGGAGCATGCCCCCTCTGAGCTCCCCACCAGGCTGCCCTCCCCTCTGCACCAGTGAAGTCATTCATGTGTGTGTCTTGCCTGTGGTTATTTTCTACTTTTCTTTCTCTAGTTGTATCTGCTCTCCAACTGCTGGTTTTGGCTTCCAACCATCACAGCTTCCAACCCCCGGCACATCCAGCCCTTCCACCTCCCTTCCCAGAGTCCCCTCCCTTTTCTCCCTGGCACTTTGTGCTGCAGCAGAAAGTTGGCTTTTGTCTGAGTACCTGAGAGAGTGACAGTCATCACTTCTTTTTGTCCTTCTCAGCTACAGCAACAAGTCTGATTTTCCTTAAAATGCTGTTTCTTTTTCCCCCACGGCTGTAATGACAGGCTTTGAGGCTGCTTCTGCAGAGCCTGGTCACCACCAACCCATTTGTTTCTGCAAGCAATTTTCAGTGTTTTTCTCTAAGAGGTTGCTTTGGTTTTGTACGCAAAACTAGAGCATCTGCTACCTCGTAGGGTCACGTTTGCCATCAGAGCAGCAGGTCCTGCAGCAACGTTACAGAGAAAATAACAGAGGAAAAAGATACGACTTTTTTTGCGCTGCAGGGAGCCAGATCTCAGACAAACCCGGGGGGCCGGTGCTGTATAGAAATGGGAGGAATTAGGCCCTTAAAGGGAAGAAAAACAGGAACAAAACAGATTGCATGGTGTAAATGAGACCTACTCAGGGCAGGGCACAGCATGCTTTGGGGCACACGAAGCTGGAGACCTCCGGGTGCAGTGCTTCCCCCGGGCTGGGGCSAGGGTGCTCTCCAGCGTGTTGGGCCTGGAGAGGTGGCAAGTGCCGTGGGCCATGGTATTGCCAGCCCTTGGTTGCAAGAGTCACCCTAGGAAAGAGCACGGAGCATGCCTGGTGCTTCTTGAAATCCGAAGAGTTTGGCAAGGGTTTTTGGTGTATTCCAAAGGTACGGGAAGGTCATTGCAAGAAGACAGCAAAGAGTGTTGGGCYGCCAGGGATTTTCACTGTGCCGTGTTTTCATTTACATTGCAGAACTGCCAGGCACGGCGGATCCACGATTTCTCAGGAACACGACAGAGCCTGCCCCTTCGCCCCGGRTGTCCAAGCGAAGCGGGAGAGCAGGTGGCCTGCGCCCACCCAGGTTGCCCACCCAGGTTTCCCACCCAGGTTTCCCGAGCGCGCCCTCTGCGACGCGCGGGTGGAAGGGAGGGCGACGGACGGGGCGGCGGAGCCTTCCCGATCCGAGCGGCTTTAGCGGGGGGACGGGGCTGTGCTGGGAGGGGAGGCCGCTAAGTGGTGCTGTTGGCACCGGCAGAGCCGCCGCCGCCGCGGGGAGAGCGAGGAGGGGGGAGCACACGCGGCCCCTCGGTTCGGGGAGCGGGGGGCTGCGGGGCCGGCGGGGCTGCTCGGCCCTTGGGCCCCGTGCGGCCGTCGCAGACCCCCGCTAGCAGCTCAGGGGACCCAAAAACCACATTCGTGGCTGAACCTGTTGTAGATAATCCAAAGTAGCCAATAGCTCCTGTTTGCGGCCAGGTAACATATCAGGGTCTGTCTGTCGGAGCTAAATATTAGGCAGCCTTTTAACCGGTATATCTGTTAACTTTAAAAGAGTTTTGACAAAGTAAAGGACTGGATTTGAACATGCAGCAGACAGCAGACCAAACCTGCAAGGGTGCCTGGACCCTTCACTTCCATGCCGACCCTACGCAGAGAGCAATCCGACTTCCAGGTAATCCTGTCCCCAAAACCATCGCGTGTGTCCTGGGGTGTTCTGCTTTTCCGGTTGCCTGGTTTATGAAAATCTGCCCAGGCACCTATCTAAAATCACATTCGTATTTCCTATCATTTGACAGAACACCTGGAATTAGTTGTGCAAGCAGCTGACAAGGTTGGCAGAAGGGCCCAAATTCATTCCTGCTGAATTCTCACGGATGTTACCTCTCGCAGAAGCTTGGCCCAAAGACTGTAATATTTACAGGCCTGTTATCATATATCTTATTTGCACTTCACTGAACAGCACTATTGCTCATCCAAACTAGTAATACTTTATTTTTCAATACAAGGAGTGGGGGGGGGGAGAGAGGATGCGCTTCCATGCCCATAAGTAGTGATAGTCAATATTGCCATCAACAAAGTTGATATATGTGCCTATTCCTGRCCCTCTTTCTCTTTTGCCTCTTTTTTTGCAAGTACAGCACCCCCAAAATAGCCTCAGATCCCATAGGATTTTACATGCCAAAGCCACCTCATAAGCTCCTGACTTTTAGGGCTCTTTGAAGAAGGGAGGACCTCTCTACAGCGAGCCCACTGTGAATCATCTTTAAAGGCTTGAGCCAGCCCAGCATTGCCTGACTAAGGAACCTGCTCTAGTGGGTGTTTAGGGTTGGGTGCGGGGACTTCAGCAGGGAACAAAGCCAACACTGTTCTCCTAGCACCCATCTCTTGCAAAGCTTTCTGTCTGCTGCTGTCTGTGTCCTTCAGAAAAATCCCACCTAGTGAAATCAGACTGCAGCAGGGTTAATATGAAAAATTCCCAGCGGTTCCCAATTGCAACAGGAAAAAGCAAAGATGAAAAACACTTGGGTCAATATAAAAGGGAGTGAGGCAACCTGTGGGTCTCATGTCTTGGGCACTGTGGGACCTTCTGCTCAAAGTCCAGGTAGTTTTAATAGACAAGGTCTTTGGGTGATATTTTCCTGGAAGATTTTAAGTAAATGCCTTGCTGTAACATTTGAGATCCAGCATCTCTTGGTTTCCATGATTCTTTTTCTTTTTAAGCCACAGATACACACACACAAAACATATTAAAACAAGCCCAGCTTAGCGGAAAGGTCGGCTAGTTCAGAAACAAACAGCGGGGATTTAGGCTGGAAGCTTCGGTGCACACTAAGCAAATGGGGCATCTCCGCCGCTGCCTCTGTTTGAAGGGGAATACGGTTGAAAGCCTCGCGGGGATCAGAGGTGCAAGAAGGAAGAGATGCTTTTGTCACTTGTTTCACAATCCTGTATACGAGGAAAGGGCCTTTGCGCATCCCTCGGGTCGCCAGTCAGCAGGATGGGGAGGCTATAGCTGTGTTGGACACGCGCTACGTGGTGTGGCAGGGCCGGGGTTGGAGTCCCCCCTGGCTGGAGGAGCGGGCTAAGCCTCTGCTTGCTTTTGGCACAGGCTTTGCAGGGTGTCAGGTCTGGACCAGCCRTCAGTATCCAGCTGTGTAAGAGGGGAGTGAGAACAAAAGGTAGAACTTGTCTGGAGAAAAAGCTTTCTAAAAAGAGAGAGGAGAGGTTAAGCCCTTTCTGTCTGAAGAAGGAYGAAACTTTCTTTTATTTTCCGCTTTACATGAAGTGATCCACACTTTTGCTCTGGGTATAATTGAAATAAGTTCTAAAGTCATCAGCAGGGCAACAAGATTCCTATTATATYTTTTGATACGGCTTTGTTCGCCTTTTAAAGCAGCAAGGCTTGTGTTTTAAAATGTCCAAGACAGCTTTAGCTCTGGTATTGCTCTCCCTGCTCCCTTGTCCTAGCCAAGAAATGCTGGTGATAACATCCCCTGGGACCGAGGAACATCCCTTGGAAGATTTCAGGGACTTTTCTTATAAAGAATTGTTAAAGAGGACGAGAACACAYGCTGCTTCTGTGGGTTTGCCCAGGCAGATGTTTTCATCCCAGGTTATTCCTCTCCTGCTTTAGCTAACTGCAAGGTGGTCCCCTTCTAGTGCTTAGGAGTTGGCTACTTTTTATGCCTTTGTGGGGCATGAATCCTGGCTCTGTTACAATAATTCTGTCGATACACTGTCCTGGATATACAAAGAGCCAGAGGAAGCTCCAGATGTAACCCCAGAGCAAACGCTCCATGGGGCTGGGCACGAGCGGAGGGTGCGTCGCTGAGCAGAAGCAGAGGCACCGCTGYGTCTCAGGACACAGGCTCTGGAAAGCCAGCAAACGCAGCCCTGACTGGGGTAAACTGGGGCAAATTCACCAGCACTGGTGTACTTCTGAGAGCTGTTTCATGGTCTAGTGGTGCACCCAGGCTTGGGAATGGCCTTTGGCAGAGAGGTGCAGGCTGAGCGTATGCGGGCCGGAGAGGAGCAGCGTCTTGGCATCCTTGATCCGTAGCCTCGTCTGCCAGGGACACCCGAAAAAGAGTTGTATAAGCCCCATGTCCTTCTTTCCACACATCGACTTATACTGGAAGACAGGGACACTTACTTAACCRTGAGACACAGCCAGCAGCTGTGAGACCACTCTGGGGATCTTTTCTGCATGAGCCGATTTTATCCCCGGCCACAGGATAAACCCAGGTCGATGAGGAAAAGAATTGCCCCTGCTAGTGAGAATGTTTCAGTTGYGGCTGAAAGAGGCTTGCCAAGTAATTAATGGAATATATTAAATTAATTAACTCTTAGAAGCATCCTGCTGAGGCATTTATTGATCAGAGCACCCAGCCTTTTCCTTATGGATAGGTCACATCCAACGTAGTTTTACAAAAGGAGCTATGTTGTAATAAATACCAGCTGTACCAGCCTATTAAAGTGTTGATTTTAAATTAACAGTCACATTAGCTCCAGGTAGCTGATATTTCAGTGTGTAATTAGTGTTATTTTTTTGACTATATCTGTTGATACTGCCTACCAATACTTGATGTGAAGGGAAAGCGGAGGGTACATTGAGCACTTGGGAGCAGCTGCTAGGACAGAGCCGGAGATTTAATATTTCCCTTGTAATCAATTGTGTTTGCACTGTCTGTGCACAGAAACATGAGACAACGCAAGTCCAGAGCAGTGCATTTCTAGAGATAGCTATTGGTATAAATGTATACACACTCATACTTTTAAAATAAAACCAGCAGATGGGCATCTTGTTTCTAGGCATACCAATGGAGAAGAGCTCCCKTCTCAGCCATGGTCACTCCTTCAGACCTTGGTCAGTCAGTGGGACCAGCCACTTGCTTCATGTCCCACTTTCCTTCCTTGGGATAAATATTCTTGATTCATCTAGAGAACCCATCCAAGAAACAGAAACAACTGCTGAGACCAGCTGGGAACAYGAGCCCTGACGAACCAATCTCCAGTAATGGAAATTTCATAACATAAGCTTTTAAACGAAAGGAACATTGGTGCTGAGAGATTATTAGTCACTCTTAAACTAGTGTGGGATGAGTGCTAGAAAATATTTCTCTCCATATTTGTATGACTAAATAAGACTAAATAAATCTGATTTTGTTTAGCCTTCCATGGGGATCCTATCTGCTGAAGGTAATAGGAGGAAAGTTGAGGGGTATATTGACTCTTGGCAGGCAGCTGTGGAAAGTTCACAGTCTGCAAGCAGAGATGATGTGATTGACTCCAGGACTAGATACGTACTTGCACCAAATAGTTACGTGGTCTGTAGGACCATGTACACTCGGCAGGCCCACGGGCTGCGGGGACCAGATACCAGTGTTTACTAATGAAAAAAATGACCAGTTATGGTTCTTTGGCCAAATCAGTGGTTCCTTGGAAGTGATTTTTCCAGATTTCTTCCATGCATTTGTAAAGACCCTTGTCATGAAGATGAGTGAATGAACAGTCAGCTAACGGGTTTTGCAGGGTGGCTTGTGCAGTGTCCCTGGCCTGAGAGGGGGGATCCCTACCGCAGACTTTGGGTGCCCATCCCTGCGGGGATTCCCTGTCCCCCTCAGCATTGCCATGGCACTCTCTGCTCAGCCCRCCTCCGCACACCAGTGCCTGCCACAGAGCTGCTTGGAGAGGACCTTAAATCCCCAAATTTGAGGGTTTGGGGTGGGGGAAAAGCCACTGCTGGAAGCAAAGCAAGGCAGCTCACTGCTGTCACCACGGTGCCGTGGGGCTGCGGGGGCACCAGGCAGACCAGGGGCAGAGGCAGCTCTTTTTAGGTGTGTCTTTGCCTCCTTTGCATTTCTGGCTGCAGAAGCAGCAGCAGCAGGGCGGGTGCTTGGGGGCTGCGGGGRTGCCCCTGGGGTGATGGAGCATCCCTGGTGCCTCCCCTCTGCCCAGGGTGGGGGCAGCACTGCTGGGTGCCCTGCCCCCTCCCCACATCCCCAGCTCCCGGCGGGGGAGTCCCCTGCTCGGCCTGCATCTGCTCGGGGTGGGGGTCCCCGGGGGGGAGGGGGGGACCTCCCGGGAAGCCTTCTGCTCCCAGCTCCGGGAAAGCCCCGGGACGGGGGGGGGGGAGCGGTGCGGCGCCTCCCTGCGCTGCCGTGCGGGGGGGKGGGGGGWGTGTGTGTGTGTGTGTGTGTGTGTGTGAGTGTGAGTGTGTGTGCGTGCACGGAGGATCCTGCCCTGCCAGAGCACATGCGGGCGCCGGGCAGCTGCAGGGAGGAGAGCGCCCGAGCTGCCGGCTCACCGCAGCCGAGCGCTGCGAGGCTGCTCCGGTGCGGGTGCGGGTGCGGGTGCGGGTGCGTGCGCGGCTCTCTCTGTCTCTGTCTGTCTGTCTCTCTCTCTCWCACACACACACACGCGCGCACACGCACACAGAGGCAGCCCGGGAGCTGCAGGCGCCTCCTCCCCGACGCATTAAAGCGAGCCAAGTTTCCACGTCGGGGGTTAGCGGCACCTCGGGGCGCAGCCGCGGAGCGAGCCCGGCGCCGGGCCCCGGGCAGCGCCGGGCGGGCTGCGGCGGCGGCTCGGGGCTGCGGCTCGGGCACGGGGATGCACCTGAACGCCACGGCCCCGGCCGTGCCGGGGGCAGCGCCGGGCGGCCCCCTCCGCCTGCACCCCACGGGCTATGCCTTGCCGGCCGGCAACGCCTCCAACCGCTCCGAGCTGCTCCCCAAAGGGCCCGACGAGGAGGACCTGGACGTCAACACCGACATCTATTCCAAAGTCATGGTGACAGTCATCTACTTGGCTCTCTTCTTGGTGGGCACCGTGGGCAACTCCATCACGGCGTACACGCTGGTGCGCAAGAAGTCGCTGCAGAACCTGCAGAGCACCGTGCACTACCACCTGGCSAGCCTCGCCTTCTCCGACCTCCTCATCTTCCTCCTCTGCATGCCCATCGAGCTCTACAACTTCATCTGGGTCCACCACCCCTGGGCTTTCGGGAATGCCGTCTGCAAGGGCTACTACTTCCTTCGGGATGCCTGCACCTACGCCACGGCGCTCAACATTGCCAGCCTCAGCGTGGAGCGCTACATGGCCATCTGCCACCCTTTCAAAGCCAAGAGCATCATGTCCCGCAGCCGCACCAAGAAGTTCATCAGCTGCATCTGGATCGCCTCCTTCCTCCTCGCCATCCCCATGATCTTCACCATGGGGGAAATCTACGGCAAGGACCAGAAGCCCGACTCCCTCATCTGCACCACCATCGTGGACGCCTCCACGCTGAAGACGGTCATCCAGGTGAGGTCCCGGGCGATCGGGTGCGGGGAGCCACAAACTTTGCGGTACCGGCTCGGGGCAGGCAGGGAGCTGCAGGGAGGCGGAGGAATGGCACTGGGAGGTCCCAACAGCCCCGATGGGGCGTCTGGGGGCGCTGGTGACAGTGGGGTCCACGGGGGGCTTGGCTCGGGGCTCGAAACCCCCTGCTGCTGCCTGGCACCAGACTGGGAGCCTGCATGGGGCTAAACCCGGCTGCAGACCGTCCGCAGCACCTCTGCCTCCCCCCTCCCCCCCCCGTCTGGGCTGGGGGGTCTAAAGCTGTCCCAAACCTGGAGCCCCCTTAATGCAGACCCCGGGTGCCAGGACCCCGGCTCTGCCCTGGGGCTGGGGCTCCCCTGGCTGCCCCGGGGGTGTTGGGGCTCTCCCCCAAAGTGGCAGTTCATCACCAGAAACCCCCAAATCTCCACCCTTTCTCTGCATCTTCTCTGCCTCCTTTCCTCTTGCTGGAGAGGGGCCAGCATGATCAGGGAAAACAACCCCCACGCACACAGTTTCTTTGGTTGATTCGTAGCCCATTTCCTCTGTGTAGTAACAGATCCTAATTCCAGAAAGTTTAAGGCATGGACTGCAACACAGGCATCCCAAAAGAACTGTTTTTCCAAAGCTAGGAGCCAGTATTTTTGCTGCTGGGGGGAGATCTGCAGCTGGTTTAACTATCAGCTCCCCCTCCAACTCCAGAAAAGCTTTGGGGGTCTCCAAGCACCTGCTTGTCTCACGCTCCCGCACGTGGAAGGGATTGCAGATTTCGGCATTGGCACCATCGCCGCCGCGCAGGGCTCAGGGGATCTGGGGCATTTGTTTACTGGAGCATCAGGCTTGAAAAATGCAAAAGAACTGGGAGAAGAGCTGGAAGGAGCAAGGCACCAAYGTGCACAGCTCCTCTGCTGCCAGGCTCACACGCGAGAGCTTTTCAATCTTTTATTTTGAACATGAATTTTAGGTGGGTTTAATCACCAGCCGGTTAGAATTTAAAGCTGCAAAGCTGCATGCGTGCTAAATCCTTTGAAATGTGCCCACAGWTAGAGGGAGGAACCTAAATGGAAGCAAATCAGAATTGTATCTTCCACTGGAAGTGGGTGAGGAGAGATGCAGTTAGATTTAATGTCAGAGCCTTTAGATGTTTAGACRCGTCTCTCCAAGTTTCAGGTATATCGCTCCAGCAAACCGAAACCGCTCTGATTTTTGCCTTGATGCCTAACTTTCCTCTTGAGAGCATGGAKGCTATATTTTTCCTGTAGGTGCTTTGTAGCTTTTGTCAGTGCCAGCCCAGTGTACTTAACCCAAATTCCCTGCTCTCTGTGGAGACATGAGMCATCTAATTTGAGAACAATGTGGCTGAAATGCATTATTTCCAATCATCTTCCTTTTAGGATTAAACTGGTGCTTGGTGTTAATAAGTTAGGGCTAAAGAGAAAAGATTATTTCCCAGCCGCAGCTTCTGAGATTACATTTAAACAATTCTGAGCATATTTCACYGCATCACTGTTATTCGGTATATACCTTATCCTGTTATCCGAGTAAGCAGACAGACATTAATGCAGCGGGTGTGAAGTTCTCTTGTGTGCTTTACCTCAAGTGCCGCTGGGTTTTTTGTTCTTTCTTTTTTTTCATTCCGCTTGAGAACTAATTTATAAGTAAAAAGGAGGAGGAACTTCATAGCTGAGAAGGGGGCCTTGGCAGCTGTTGGAAAAAAGCACTGTTCCTGTCCTTCTGGGGGGGACCTACCCCAAATGTGCGCTTGCTAACAGAGGCAGCTGGTTTAGTGGCTCCAGTTCATTTCTTTTTTGCAAAGTGAAGCAGGTCCCTGGTCCAGGAAAGGCTCCAGAGTGAATAAGCAAAGCAGCTGCAAGTCAGGTTTGAAGTGCATTAATGGAAAGCGTTGCACGGTGTGTGATCAGGCATTCGCCCATCCTAAGCACTGGGTTGTTCAGCTTTAAAAAAAAAATAGAAATAATGGAAGACCTGGAAGAGAAAGAAAGGACAGTGGTAATGCAGGAGAGCCTGATGCAGAAAGGTCTTGGAGCTAGGAAATCCTGAGCCCTGGGCTTTTGCAGTGGATTCAAACTGTTTTAGAGCATGTCTTTACATCCCTCTGTGTTCATTTGCCATCTTTAAATGAAGCAGAGCAACGACACATTTGCTAAAGCTGGCAATTCACTGGTAATAAATCACTCAACATATTTCCTGTTTGGTAAATTGTCTACAGCGCACTGGGATTTTTTTGGARTCTGTTAGTTTTCCAGGAGGTTTTGTTTGTTGACTGATAGAAAGCAAGTCTCAAAGTAAGAGCAATTGCAACCGTTTATAGGCTCGGAGCCACTCTGAGTTACACTGAGTGGCTCTGCTCGGATAATCGTGGGATAATGCTCCTCTCTGCACTGGAATGAGTTCCTCAGGATGAATATTTGACTATATTAGTTTAAGAYCTCTTTTCTGCAAAAATTCCTTTAAATATTTAGGTTTTAATGGGTGTTCCTGAGAGAAACCAGATGTGTGAGCAAACAGGTTGCTTTATGAAAAGAAAAAGGAGTAGCTATTCAAACCGCATGCGGTTTCGCTTCTGCTCATATTTCTTAACTTGTGCTACTCAAACAGCAACGGTAGAAAATAATTACTGATATTTTTCTAGTAATTATATATTACTCCGTGCATTGTGTACTGATAATCAGGAAGAGCATGGGGAGCAATGGGGAGAATCGGGAGCGGGGTGTCGCTGCGCGGCTCTTTGAGCGGTCGGTGAGGCAGGGCTTTGAGCACGCCGCCCCGTGCCGTGAAGGTGTGAGATCYCTGGGGCCTGTGATCTTTAACTTTTTAAAACTAGACTATTCCRTAGCTTTATCACCATCCTCACGGCTGTTTACAATCAGTTCGTGGATCTAACTTATTCTCTATTATGCGAGGGTGACARAGCACGGGAACGGGTTGTGGAGTCTCCTTCTCTGGAGACGTTCAGAACCTGCCTGGACACGATCTGTGCAGCTTGCTGTAGGGGACCCTGCTTGAGCAGGGGGTTGGACRAGATGATCTCCAGAGGTCCCTTCCAACCTCAACCGCTGTGTGATTCTGTTCTTCATTGCCAAGTTTCCCCGTTACTTCTGTCAGTCAAGGATGCCTGGTTTGAATTTTGGCATTGATCTGGGATCTGATAACAGACCAAGSCCATTATAGCTGTGTTATTTAGGTCTGGTTAACACTTGAACTGGCAGTCTTCCTACTGCAGCCAATTTCAGGGTTTTTCTTTTCATATAAATTAAGCGCCTCTCAAAGCCATTTCCACAAAAGTAAATTAATGTTTTCATGCCACTTCAGTTGGAGTAGTTTTTAAAAGCTACTCATTGTGGCAAGAACAGATAGAAGAGCTCCAAGGAGAAGATGTTTGCTCTGCTTGTTCGCAGGTCAGCGCCTGTGGTTTTGGCTGCTTCCCGGCGTTGCAGCCGGCGACGGGACCGACCCCGGCACAGGAGCGCGCCCGGTGCCAGGTCCCGCCGGGAGCCGCCGTCCTTGCCGTGAGCACCATACACGCTCTCAGTCCTGACTTTTGGGGGAGTCTTAATTTTAAAGGCCAGATGGCTGCGCAAATACCATTTCCCTTATTACTTCTTTCCTTATTACCTTTCTACCCCTTTTCTGGTGAGGTCTCTAGTGGAACTGAGGAAAAGGGGGAAGTTTAAAGAAATAGCTGTGACACTGGTGGACTATCAGTCGCAGCACATAGCRGAGTGTCATACAACTCCTAGACCTGTACTAGATCCTCAGGATTTTAATTAAGCCTGGATTAGTGGGCATATGTGCAAGGGAGGGAAGACTGGGCCGGGCAGCTCTCTGCTCCCCCATAATGCACAGGAGAGCGAGCAGCATCTGGAGAGACAGTATCTGGCACATGCTAATGTTTTGTTTATCTGCAAGGGCAGCTGGTATGATTCCGTTCATTAAAACACACACAGCAACAGGCCCTGAGCCTCTGTAGACTGTCACAACTYCACCAACTACAAGTGTCCGGGCAGTGCTGAGCTGCATGGGAAGAACACAAGCTGGAAAAGTGGCAGGAGAGATTGCAGAGAGGTGGAGGTTGACTTATAAGCTCTTCCCGCTTCTCTGATATGCCAGCTTCTTGGGAAGCAGATTGGGAACTTCTCCGGACCTCCTCAGAGGTTTTGCTGGGCGGCTGCTTCAATGCAGTTGCGCTCTGTATCAGCCCGTCCTTGTGTGGCTGCAGTCTGTGAACCTGTCCARGTCCCTCGTTTCTTATGTTTTACAACATCTGTTCTTCGTTCAGATGTTATAAAGTAAATAACTGAGCACATGAAACAACAGGGTGCCAAAGAAGGTTCTCTATTCTATTTCTCCTTGCGTTCCTTCTCGTGGGGCCTTCAAAGGAGKGTGAGGAACAGTCTCATGTCAAAAGAGGAACTTCAGAGAAGGACCAGAAGCTCAAGCTATGAGACCCAAAGTGAAGTCCCAGACTCTCAGCACGTTCATTAAAACACTGTGGCCTGCAAGTCCATCTGCCTGGTGGATCGATCCCTTCTCGTTAGTGAAATCTTTTTTTCATGGCAGCTGTTGCCTGACCCAAATGCTACACTGACCCTCTTCATCCCTCTTTCAAAGACATCTATGCAATTTCCATCTGTCTGAGAGGCCCATAAAGTTATTAATTCCTTGCGTGATATTGCAAACTCTTTCTTAAGCCTCATCCCAGTAAAGCAGTAATAATCTTACCCCTTGAGCCTGGCTGATAATATTATTTTTGCTACACACATAGGGTCTCTACTCAACAGAGAMGTCTAAGCCTGGTCACAGTTAACCCCTTTACATGAAGAAAGCGATGCAACAGCATGAAAAATTAGTACTTTGTGGTAGAACTGTGTCTTATTAAAGGCATCTTGCTGCTTCACAGYGCTCCTGGCAGCAGTGCCAGCTCCGCAGGTTGGCAGAGAAATGGAGYTGCTGCCCCTCAGAGGTGGCACGAGCATCTCCAGAGAGCTGCCTACGCAGGCAGCCGTAGGCCGCTGTGCTCTCAATTCAGGCACCTCAATTTACCTTCATTTAGGTGAAATGCAGCCAGGCCTGGGTTCATGAGTTTGGCTGGAGAGTACATGCTAAAGCACCACCCATGGAAGATGCGTCATGCTCTGCCGAGCGGCGGGGACCACGGGCTGGGCCTCACGCTGGGGAAGGGGCCCTGGGACAGTGGCCACCCCACCGGTAGCACATCCAGCCGGGAGCCACCTGCTCCAGCAAGCAAAACATCCCGGCTGGAGGGTCAAACGTGCAAATATCGCCTTTCCCCATCGCTGCGACCGCGCAGCACCTCCTCGCCAACACACACGTGGCGTTTGCCCAGCCCCACTAATCCCAGCCCATTTACACTATGGTCAGCTGTATAGTAGAGCTAAATTAAATAAGCTCTTGTTTTCAGTGCTTTACATAACCACTTGGCCATGCTGTGTTTTGCCAGTTCTTATATAATTTTTTTCCCTTCCAATTGATTTTAATTCCCTTGATTTCTTTTTCCTCTCCCTCCCCTTTCTCAAGATGTCAGCTGGCAGGAGTAAAAGAACAAGGAAGTGGGGCCGATCAATTTAGTTCTTATTTTCTCTTAGTTTTTCTCTTGACAGCAGTTTGTAAAGGCAGAAGAGATGAAGGTAATCTCATGGTTCCTCCTCGCAGAGGAAATAAACCTGCAGTTGGCTTTAATCTTCTTCCAGATCATTTAAAACAGCTATTTAATTGTCCTCTCCCTCCCGCCCCCCTTCCTTCCCCTCGAAGGCTTTTGCTACAGTCGCCGCGTAGCATCTGCTCGAGATGCACAGATGGCACTTCTGCTTCCTGACGTTCAGAAACGCTGCCGTTTCCCCTGCCCCAGGCCCGACGCGTGGCCGAGGGGCAGCGTCACGGAGGCCGGACACGTAGGGTGGCTGGGACATGCTACAGTGCGTCCCCGAGGGGAGACCGTGCTGGGGCACCTCGTGGTGTCACCTCCGGGTTTATACCAAGGGGAATGGGTGCAAAATGAGTTAAACTGATTATTGTTTTTTTTTTCTTCTCAAGTAGGAGATGCAGAAAGTCTCTCCACCCCCCAGACCCTCCTTTGTGTCCTCCTCGRCCCGTTCCGCGTCGTGGCCTCCGTTCACGGCCCGTGGTGGGGGGTCAGTGCCAGGAGGTGAGCCCGTGGCGGGTGGTGGGATGGGGGTACAGGGCACAGGCGGGCAGGAGCGCTGCCGTGTGCTGGGATGGTGCAGACCGGGAGTATGAAATGGTGGCAGAAATTGGTGAGACCAGGAGTGTGTCTGCATCCAGAGCTAACAGGGCATAAAAATCAGTGTTGTGCTGTGTAATCCCAAAGCAGATACCTTCAGATGCCAAAACTACCAGCCCAAAGATTGACTTCCTTCCCTCCCCTCGTATTAAACAGGTGAAACTTTATCCCTAGTGTTATCTTGGTATTATATTCACAATCTACTTTGTTTCTTTCCTGTATGACGCTACTGTATAAAACACATCTTAGGAAGCTTGAGATGCTTTCAATATCTTCACACTCTGAGTCTCACCCACAAGGGGACATCAACATCCTTGGTCTGGAGGAGTCGGGAAAGGTGGATTGGAAAGCCTGAGCTTTCCGGAGCGCAGGAGGGACCCACGTCCGGCAGGGCTGGCCAAGGGAAAGCCCTGCCTCCCGCGKGCAAAGCCCCTCGCGTGCGCCCAGCATCGCCTCCGCCTCGCTGCCCACGACACGGCAGCGGCGCCGGGCGCAGCGGCACCGGCTGCTCTCGCACCACATTCTCAAATCCAACGCTTCTCCCAGGCTGGAGGATTTTGAGGGATGTTTGAGGGACATTTTGAGGRTTTGGCATAGCCTCGGAGCAACTATCATTTCCTCGGGAGAGGAGTGCGTCTGGTGGGATGGAAGAGCCAGGCACTGGCAGGTGCTTCAGGGATGTGCGATTTGCTCCTCATCTCCTGTGGCTTTTTCACTTCAGTAATTCTCAGTGCTGAAAGTGCACCACAGCTTCCTAGGAGCTTATTTCTCCAATAGGAAAAAAAAGGATGCACGTGTTCTTTTTCAGTTGAACTTTTTTTTTAAAGTTTGATGAAGTTTCATTGAAGCTTTTAAATTCTCCGATACTAGAGATGATCACCAGCTGAAGACCTAAACCTCAGAGATGAGTTTTTCCTAGTGGAAATGAAAAATAAAAGAGAAAAATATAAACTTTCACAATATCTTTAGCACCTCGAAGGGGAAAAAATGTCTGTTTTATACAAAGTGCTCATGAAAAAGCCAGAAGTACCTCTCCGGAAGAAAGCTATGCATACACTGAGTAGCATTTTCGGTATCTGCAAGTCAGCAAGGCATTAGAGCGATAGAAGGAGCTCAGCAGTGTTACGCTGGCTACGTTGCGGGATCTGCGGGAAAAGGTGGCCGCTGCCGAGCGGCCGGGGAGCCGTCCCGGCTGCGAGCATCCCTGCGCTCCCCTCCCAGCACTTACACCCAGCCTGCGGATTTACGTCTCCCCAGGCGCTGAACCCTGTGCAGTAAATCTCCCTTAGAAAACCTTCCCGTTGGCTCTTTGCCAAGTGGATTTCTTAAAAATATAGGAGAGGAGCAGGCAGCCTAGACAGGACTGGGCATATATCTGATTTCAGCAATGTTTTCCCTTGTCTTTGCAAATACCCTCGGGTACATTCCTGCCAACTACTACTGCCTCTAGATAATAAAGAATAAATATAGGGCCATTGCTGCTAGAACCAGGCTGCACTGTTGAAGCAAATGATTTACCTTCAAGAGATTAGTTCCTCCTTCAGAGAGCTCTTCTATTCCAGCGTCTGCTTTAAAATGAATGAGATGATTATGAAACAGTCTTTTAGCGCATGCTACGCTCAGCACGAGACCCCTGGGATCTTGAAAGCTATTTGAGGGCCTTCACTAGCTCGGGGTATACCTGGTTTCATCCTTGCCTGCCTTCCTCCTCGCTGAATGACCCCAAGAGAGATTACAGTCCGGCGCAGCACTCGGACATGCGTGCCTGGAGGGGCAGGTCAGCACAGGGCCTGCGAACATCCCCCTTCCCGCAGACACTGGCTGCGTTAGGAACTTTCCTGTGTTAAAATACTGTCAGTTTTCCAGGCACTATTTCTTTGGGGGCCAAAAACTCACAGCCCCCTCATTTCACCTTGAAGGAATGTGTCTACCAACCTGTCGGTGGAGGAGAGACCTGCTGCCCGTCAGCTCTAACACTTCGCTGCAGGACGGTGTCCAGCCCAGCAGACCCCTGTGCTTTATCAGGACTCCAAGGAGYGAGTTAATGCAATCGTTACAACGCCTTATCCTATTAACCGTAACATAATCGAGAGCAATGCAGGTCTGCGATGCTCAACAAAATTAGTGTAATCTCAGCACTTCGCAGGACTCTATCTTCTTGTTCACTCAGAGAACTTGTTTAATAAGTCCTTAAGTATTTGAGTATGCTTGATACCTATTTAAAATTCACTTGCATTTGTCCGCTGCTCTATTAATTTTTCAAAACCATCTTATAAAAATGCAACTCCCACAGCCACTGGCAAAGTTTAGCTCATTGTTTGCATCCTGCTATTGATTCCTCCTGCAAATACCTTAGATTTTACTCTCACAGGGACGATTCATACGTTTTAATTCACTCACTTCCTTCACAAGAGAAACTCACAGGAATGATCTTCCCTTCCCCAAGCCCAAAGTTCCCTTTTCCATCACAGTCAGCCATGGTCTCATAGCCGTTATCATACCCATTTGCCATGTAAAGTACCGTCAGAGGAAAGGGAAATACTGGTTCGGATACTAGACACTTGACCTCAAGATACAACGACTGAGTGGTGCGTAACGCCCTGAACCCTCGATAATCTGCGGTTACCAACCCAAGGGAGAAGCTCAGGCTTGGGCTTGCCTCCTTTGCACYGGTCTGGCAGCTCGCAGGAGCTTTCCCTGCCTTCCCGCAAGGCTCAGGAGAGCAGGAGAAAGGAGAATTCCCTGGAAGAGSAGAGGGATAGCCTGGAATGTGGTCAGAAAGCCTATTGCAGCGCAAGAGCACAGAGGGGCAGGGCATGTGCTGGTCCATGGCCTTGGCCCAGCCCTGAGACCACGTCRTGTTGGGAAACAAATTCATTAATATTTAAGGCTCTGAGAGTGGCAGAAGAGCTGAGGCAGAGGAAGATACTGGGAAGAAGCAGCAATAAAGAAAGTAACTGATAAGTTCACTCACCCCTTTGGAATAAGATTTTTTTTTTTTTTTTTGGAAAATCTAATTGAATTTTCTTCTCTCCTGCCCTCAGCAAGGCAGGAGGAGGCACAAGCATTTCCTCCTACCTGCACGATTTTCATGAAGAAAATCCACAGAGCGAGAGGAGGGAGAGAGGGAAGCGAAGGGCCTGGCTTTTACGCTTTTGTAGCACGTTGGTTAAAAATAAGCTAGCAGGCTCTGAAAGCTGCTCAGGGCTTTCGAGCTGGATTAGCGCGCCGGGCACGGCTAGGCAGTCAGTAGGGCACAGCGATGCGATGTGACATTGCATTGATCGTGTGCCTTCATCCAAATCTTTGTGGTCTGATGCCCCAGGGCGGAGGGAGGTTTCACTGCCATCCTGCCGAGCAGCTCCGTGCCGGGACACCCTGGCCGTTCCTGGCGGTGGAGTCGGTCCTCGGCAGCTCTTCTCCTCTCGGAAGCAAAACCCCACAACCCCCAAATCTTTCTCTCTTACTCCTACAGATGATCCTTACCACCTGGCACTATTCCCAGCCCAAAATGAAGCGGTGGCCTCTCCCGCTGGCCCTGCCGGACACTGAACCACAGGGGCTAGTAAAATTCCCGTTTCTTAGTAGTTTGCAAGCTCCCTGACCCCAAAATCACAGCGCTGGCAGCAGTGCTGCTGCGGCCAGGAGTGCGCGAGCGGGGCAAGGTTTGCGGGGAGGGAGCCGTTCGGTGGGCTGCTGCGCTCCTACCTCCCCGGCGCGAAGCCAGGATCCCTGCTGCCAAATGCTCGTGCTGAAACCAGGCTGGCGACTGCAGACGGGTCGGGCGGAGGGGAAACGTGGCACTTTGTGTTGCATGACCTGCCCTCGTCCTCGTCCTCGTCCTCCTCTGCTGTCAGCCTCACCCAAGTCCTAGCAGAAGGACAGAGGACACCTCAGCCCCACAGTTCTTCCCCCAAAAAAGACTTTCATCATGACAGTAACGGTACTGGAAGAACCTGCATTTGCAATAGGGATTTTAATTGCAGTGTTCAAAGCTTTCCCCTCTGATTTGGCTTCTAATCACTCAAACCCATCTATCACTTCATACATGCTGAGACCAGCAGCAGCGTTCTTCAGTTACCTGCTTAAAATACCCAAAGGATTCATTGCAGTGTAATTTAGCACAAGCTTTTTAAAATTTTTGCTGGAAGAACAAGACTGACCATGTTGTTTAAAAGAAGATACTTATATTTCAAATGAAAATCAAAATCCACCCGAGGTATTTGCTGAATGCTACCCCCAGCAAACCTACCTTCCCCTCTCGCCAAGCCGCGCAGTGTTCTCAACGCAGCCGGCACCGCTGGAGTTTGGTCTACACCATAAACCCTGGTAAGAGGTTTAACTGCACCGAAAGCAGTTTGCCGGGGTGCAAGCAGTGGAGCTTGCCACTACCTTTTTCTGCAGCAGGTTAGGTAGCTGTCTGAGCCTGAGCAGTCCACCACTAACGGCTCTCACAGCCGAGTCTGCAGTCAACAGTGGGACAGTGTCTGACTTAAATATGGCCTTTAATTTATTTATAACTGTGTAGCTGGCACTTGGTATCATATTTAATGCAAATAACATTCAAGAGAAATCACCACTGAGAGGCACATTACGAAGATTAACAGCCTGGCTTTTCTTTTACTTCTGTTTATCCGGCATTGATTTGTGCTTAGTGCTTCACAGAAAAGTGCTAATAATTTCAAGGAATCTCAATCTCAGACTGCCATTTTGCAAAAAGCAGGGCTGGAAATGCTGCTCCTGGCTCCTCAGTGGAAGGAAAGGGCCCAAGGCACGGAGAACCTTCAGGAACTGTTGGCATCCAAATAAGCAAGAGAGAAAAGAGGGCTGGGACCCAGGAGGGTGCAGACCCTGTGCCACGGCAGCAGATGAGCATCTGCACAAACGAACGCAGCCTGGTGAGATGTTTGCACTGGCTAATAAAAATGCTGGAATTTGCACGAGGCCGTGCAGGAACAACCCAGGGGAACAGACCAGTCCGTTCAAGCCCAGTCCCCTCCCAGCACCGCATTTAATAAGGAACGTGAAAGGTAAACTCCGCTGATCACGGAATATGCCATCTGTGTGGGTTTTATTTCTTTTAATTATATAGCCCACTTCCATTTTAAACAAGCTGTCAGGAGAATTAATCTCGCCAAGTTTCAGATGACACTGAACATATTCTCATGCCCTGCAATTATCTGGAGCTGCTTTATCCCCTTATATAGTCATGGATGAATTTGTCAGGTGCAATGCTCCGCACCTCGTTAGGAACTTTATTAATAGCTTCGTGTCTGATCTTCTGTCTGGGTTCTTCTCTGTCTTTCTCACCCTTCTGGAAAGTCGAACATCCTGCCTAAGCCGTGGCTGCTTCCCGCAGAGCGGGGAGCGTGGGGCGTGCAACCGCACCCCGGGGTGCTGAGTACGGCCGTGCYGGGCGCTGGGAGGGCAATGTGCCGCCTTGCGTGGGCACCACCATTCGTGTGGCAAAACCCCGGGAAGTGCCTGCGGATACAAGCCTGCCCTGCTCGCTGTACRTCCCAGCAAGGAGCAACCCAAAGCCACCCTTCCACGCAGAGCCTGCTTGGTTGGAGTGACCAAAAATTGGCCTTGCAGGGGGCTGTTTTAGGGAAGATATGCAGAATTAACAGTGCCAGGGCTGTGGGCTGCTGCTGCTCGGCGTGAGGGCTCGGCGCTGCCCGAACGGGCCCTGCATGCTTGGTCTTGCGTGGGCAACGTTAAAGGATGGTGCCGAGGACCTCACAGTCTAACGAAACACTCGAGTGATGCCACTGGCCCCCCCGTGGCGCTGCCCAGACACCAGCCCTGCCGCGGGCAGCGTGTCACCCTCTTAGAAGCGCTCTTCTCCCAYGGATCTCGGAGCATGGAGGAGCCTGGCTCATCCGACGAGCATCRGTCGCAAACGCAGGACTATGCTCGTTGCTTGCAGAGGGGAAGGGAGACCTCAGCTCCCCCCTTTCCTCCAAGAGGGGACTCCACTGCCAAGCGATTGCCGTGCAACGCGGAGACCTCCCAAGGCCCAAGGGTGGCACCGGGAACGGGCAGTGAATAACCAGCCCAGCTTGAACAGRGAAAGGGCAGTACAGCAGCAGCATGGGCAGAAAAACTGCGTGGCCTGCTGATAGCATCCTGGAGCCCAGCAAGTATCATTTATTCTTTAGCACACTGCACAGTGAGAAAGGAGTTTCATTTGAAGGTAATATCCGAGAGCACCAGGCAGCAGCAGTAGCCATTCTTCTGAGAGTCGAAGAAAATGAAAGCAACCTCTTAGATCGGCTARCTCACCGCTATACAAGCTCCGTCCGGGAGCAGCAAAAAGCTTGGAGGATTTTCCAACAAGAGCTCCATTACGGATGCATTTTCCCCTCAGTTCATCGCCAAGCCAGAGTACGAGGGTCTCGTTGACAGTGTGTCTCCAGGTAGTGGTTTCAGTGAAAGCGAAAACACCGTTATTAAAATAAATGGGATTTTTGAAAGGGGCTAAGGCAGAGAAGCAGTAACAATAAAACACAAAACCAGCCTCAGCTCCCAGCACCCTGCTGCCTAAGCTCAGCTTCCAGCTACGAACCGGTGCCTGTGCCCCCCCCAACAGGGTGCTCCCCCCAGGCCCGGTGGGTCCCCCCGGCGCATCCCACGGTTTTGCCAATGGGGCTGCATTTTGCAGCGCTCGCCTTGGCCCAATCCTTTAGAAACCTGCTCTTTAAAACCGCCCTCGGAAGGGGCACGGATTAGGGGGAGGCTGGCAGCTGAGGGAGGCGCTGCAAGCGAGCCGAGTGTTTGGGGCCTCAAGCGCTGCTGAGGCTTTTGAAGGGGGGGCTGGGCTGGAGCAGAGGGTGCTGCTCCGCTCCGCTGGGAGCAGGAGCAGGATTCGCCCTCGCTGGGCTCCTCCAGGGAGAGAGCGGGARGACAAGGCGTGCCAGGAGCTATTTATTCCGAGAATGACACGCYGAGCAGCTTACCGATTTCCAGCTCCGTCCCTTCCCTGCCMCCCYKKYSSYYMMCCSTGGTCTGAGTTTCGCCGGGAGGGGTAGCGACGTGACTCCCCGGGGAGCRCGCGTGTCCCGGGRAGGCGACGCSGGAGATGTTTCAGGTTAATGAACARCACCTTTCTCCTTGCTTCCTTTCTCCTCCTCTCATCCGTGGAGGCGTCTCAGGACAGGCTGCCGTACGTAGAGCGGTATTATGGTAGAAGATAAAGCAGGCTCGTATCTAGATTATTTTGAAACAAATATGATGGGGAAAKGGCAAATTGCAGGGCATGCTCTGAGGTGAGCTCATAACACACACTCCTGCGCTAAATTCCATCCCTTAGTTATTGCCCTGAAAAAAATTTGCTTTTAAGTGCCTTCGGGGGCCYGCTCTGCTCTTTTTGAGATAAGGTCTCCCTGCTCCTGCACAGAAAGCAGGTTCAAATAATGTTTCTGTATTTCCTGATTCAAAGACTGTTGGTTTCTTCACCATGTGGTGATGGAAAACTTTGTTATGTTCGCCAACTATTTAGGGGAAAAAAGTAATTTACTCAGTTTCAAATAAAAAAAAAAATAGAAAATAAAAGCGATAAAAAACCCACAGGCAGCCTGTGAAAAGGAGAAGCCAAGAGACTGGGGCAGAGATGGGGCAAGGAATGACAGCTTCATGAACCTCCTGCTGGGTGGTGATAGAAGAGGTCTTTGTGCCCGTAAGGCAGAACTGGGCTTCTATTAAAGCAACGATTTAACTCAAACTCTACAGCTGCAGCTGCAGCTTTGCATAAAAGCCGTATGCCTGCAGACGGACCGACTTCCTCGCATCTGCGCGTGCTGCTCCGCCTGTGTCTTTGCCTCCAAGTTTTATGCCGACTGTTTYGGTGATGCCGACCCTGTATAAGAGCATTTTTTCCCCAGAAGAGACAGGAATCATTCTCACTGGATGCTGTAAGTCCGAGCTATGTCTCGAAATTCAGCAAAGGACGTTTCGGATGAGTTTTCCCTAACCCCAGGATAAGGGATTCGTTTGGGTCATTTCCCGGGCTTTTCCTGTTTCCCAGTTTTACGTGGCTGGCTGCGGCTGGCGGGTTTGCTCGGGTGCCGGGGGCTGCGAAGGTGCAGGCGGGGGGCGGAGGGCTGCGCTGGCAGCGCTGAGTCCCCTCGGTTTCCCTATGGGTTTGCACCGCGGGCTAAAGCATTCGCTAAGCAACCCCAGAGAGCAGCTTGCTTTTAAGGATAYGTGTATTGATTGCTGGAGAGATTATTTTGATTTGTGCCCTGTGGATACTGTTGCTACAAAACTGAAGCCCAGCTGAAAATTTTCTAAGCGTTAATTCCTTTCCAGCCRTGGGTTTCTTTCCTCTCTGGGAGGTCTTTCGACTGCCCCAGGCATTGCACTAAAGGAATAGCTTCATAGTTAGCGTAAGGTTTCCCTGCCTTTATTTCAGTCCTACAAATTTTTCATTGCCCTGGGTGTTCGCTGGCCGCATGGGTGCCATTGAAGGCCCGGCGGCGGGTGCAGGAACGCCCTTTGCTGCGGTGGCAGGTCGATGCTGGCCCYGTCGCTCCCACCGCCGGCCGGCAGCTCCTAGGGGCTTTCAAAGGCGCCTTTAGCCCGTGCTGGCGTCACAGCTGAGTCGGTGGGCACAAACCAGGGGCCTGCCGCGAGCTGCAAGGGAGACCGTGCTGCACGGCCAGATGTGATAMACGGCTGTAGCAGAGAGACGCGGTGACCAGTCAAAGGTGAAACGCTGTGTTCAGGGTCCTGGGCTGCTGGCGGAAAGGAAATTGCTTGCCGTGTGTCGGAGCGAGCTTCCTGAAAATTATTATCAGCACCCAGCTCCGAAGAAGCCTTGAAGAATTAATTCTCAGCCTGCGACAGCCATTGTTCAATGGAGTTTTCATCCCTTCGTTTGATATTCTGTTAAAGTTTTGTTGGAGATAAGCGAGCTCCGAAAAAACAGGCTTTTTGTGTCCAGGCACAAAGAATGAATCGCAAAGGCTGCTGAGGAAAGCAGAGTTATTATCCAGGGAGGCAAGAAATGCAGCTGGAAATAWGCATGGCTCTTTTCATTAATAATTAGAACTTCAACTTGTCAAAAATCTGGCTGCGCCAAACAGATTGGGTTGTAAAAGCAGGGGGAGCCGGTGATGAAACGTGCGTGGGTCGCCCCTAAAAACACAGCCTGTGCCTTGACTTTCCCACAAAATGACTCCAGCTTTTCCTCCTGCTTACAACTCATCGGTTGGCGGATATGGGCCAGTTTCTAGGACCTCCCTGCCACCCCGAGAAGGCAGCAGCGAAGAGGTGAAAAGCAGGGACGCTGCCCCGCCAGCGCTGCAGCCTCTCCCAGCTGTTGGGTAGCTAAAGTTTGGCCTTTGAGTTGTCTTAAGGTAAATGAGACACGCTTGCCTGGAGCGCCGCTATCAATTCTACAGCCGAAACGGACTGATCAAATAAACAGCGATTTCCCCGTTATTAGTGCTGTTTAGATAACTTTGAAATGCTTATTTTTCAAGCGGAATGACTTACATAACCTTTCCCCCTGTTTTTGGCTCAAGAAAGAGTCAGTGAATTTCCTTTCGGAGAGGAGAACGTTTGTGCTTTTCACCGTGATTCGGGCACCAGTTTTGTGCTGTTAAGCCGGGCGCGCGGGTGGCTCGTTGGGACGCTCCTCGCGCCGGCTCTCCGCAGCCTCGGCGYGCCGCGGGCCTGGGCATCGCTTCTCCAAAACGCGGCGTTGCGGGTGTAATGGCCCTGGCTGCAAAGGGACTGAGCCCTGCGCCGTGCCAGACACACAGCTCCCTGTTTGCCTTGCAAGCTCTTCTAGGTGCAAGCACTAGTCAGCTCTAGAGCTGACCAGAGCAGTCTTTCATTACCTTTTTTTAGCTAAAGTAACGCCTCAAATTTACAAGAAATTTCATGCATCACTTTGCCTCCAGTCTTCCTTGTATTTTATTTATTTATTTATTTATTTGCTGCCTGATTGCCTGCAGGGGAATTGCTCCCTTTGTGCAGTATTTTGTGAACGTCCTCTAGGTTGGCACTTTGGCGCTTTCTTTTTTAATTCAAGGCAGGTAACTGAGCAATGGGGCTAGGAGTGTGGGCTGGGTCTGCTGCCACGAAGGCTGTCCTTGCTGCAGTGCAAGGAAAGTCATTTCCCAAACTAGTTGCTCCTGTTTTATATCACCGTAAGTGAGAAATGACATGGAGTGGTCCAAAAAGTGTTGTGGAAACTGTGCTGTTTAGCTCTCCCTTTGGCGTGTTATCTGTCAAAGTAATTACACGTGGCTTGGGAACCTCAGACGGCTGGAACAATATCATTCTCCTGTAGCTTTTCCATTTCCATTTAATTAAAACATTATTGTTTCATTCATATTAGTTTGCATTTTAGAAAAGGAAGGAGGAGATGGGGACAGAGAGAGAGAGAGAGAGCAGCTGACTGGTAACTTAGGCTCTGCTTAGGTGAAGATAAGCATTAATCACTGTCACAGCATTAGTGCTTTCTCTTCCCTTATGTATCTCAGACATCAAATTGCTAAAAGAAGGGAGAAAAAGCCTGTGCCTTGATGGCACCGGTTTTGCTTGCTCCGCTGGGTTCCCATGGAGGGAGGGTGATGTGTCCCGGCTTGCTGCTGGGGCAATTGCTGGTTGCATGTGAGCTGTATTTTGGGACATGAGGGAACTTATATTTCAAAACAAAGCTCTACTTGGGAATATAATCCGGTTTAATTTAAGATGGAATTTGCACCCCTTCCCATTGCCTTTTACTTTCAGTGTTTTATCACTGCCAAGCGGCTGCCTCTTCTGTGTGTCATGGCAAAGGGAAGGAGAAGAGCAAGAGTACGCCCATGTGCAAGCATCCCTGCTAAAATCGTAATCTGAAATAATCTCATCCATAAATAATGCAGCCCGGCTGGCAATCCTGGCTGGTGGCCAGCTGCCCCACGAGCGGGCGATACGACACACGCAGAAATGCCGGTTCTCGTGGAGGGACGGGCCGGCCGCCGGCATCCCGCCAGCCTCCCCTGCACCGCAGCTGGCAGCGCGCGCAGCTCGGCAGCCTGCCGTGATTTGCTCCAAAAGCAGCCGGCGTGAAGCCGGCGCTCATCCAGACCCGCCCCGGGGAGCCCAAGCAGCCTTGGGCTCTGCTGCTCTTTCCCTCTCTCTGAACGCCACGAGCATCCGCCGGAGGTGGTCAAGAGAAAACTTGGCACAGAGACAGGAGGCGCCTGCCAAGCGAGGTGCAGTGCTCATCACGACTGGGTTTTGAGGAGGGGAGCCAGATTTGATCATTTAGAATCTCCCCTTTGTTCAGGTGTTCCTGTAGCACTGAATCACGTGTGCTTTTGTAGGGTATTTTTAGCAAACTTAAGTTTACCGAAGGTCGCAGAAAGTAGAACATCAGCAGCTGGAAGAACTGTCATTCCACTTCCAGTCTAGCAGGAGTAACATATTGACTTATTTATGAGGGAAGTCAGCTCCCTTCCCTCTGTGTCTCACACAATCTGCTTTACCACTCCCTGCACAGAAAAATAACTGTATTGTCAAAAATTCTGTGTCTTTAATAAAACCTTAAAACAAATCAGGCAAGATTTGAGGGAACGGGAAAATGTTACCATTTTTTTCATTCTTTCAAAAATTTCTTGTGCTTTCACTGTCTAAATGAATGATCAGCAATCCCTCTACTAGCCAAAAGGAGAGAGGAAATTGTTATGCAAAGTATGAAGTCTGCTAGAAAAATCATTGGCCCCAGCAATTCAAAGTGGTTGTGTGAGCCTTTGGGTGTCAATGCCATGCTCACATTTGCTGATTTTTCTCCCGTTTTGGATGTAACTCCATCTTCCATCTCTAGAAATGAGCTGGGAGAAAGGCAGTAGCTCACCCACGCTTGCCAATTCCCACTTGACCTCCCTGTCATCGTCTCTGAGCTGCAGAGGTGGCCCTTCTTTCTGAGAGTCAAGGAGACTGTGAATGCACAGCAACTATCAAGCAATTCAGTAAATATCGCAAGACAACATCCAAATATTTTGAGCCTGGTAGGAGAAGCTTAATCTGTTAGCTGGGAAATGCCCATGTCAAGAATGACTAATCTCAGCACAGAGGATACCAGGAAAATGACAGTTTGATGCTCCCTGAAGAGAAATATCCATCAAAAATGGCAACAGTTGCTCAACAAGCTTGAAGAGAGGGGGTGCATAAGCCATTACTGTATTATCTGGCTTATTTATATCATTGCTGTGTGTGTTAATGCTATTGTGAGAGGTCTTGGAGAAGACATGGGGAGACCTGCCTCTGCCCAGGCTCCCTCCGGACACAGAACAGGCTCCTACCTGCATTCTCCACCCCTGCGGGGCTTCACTGGTGCCATGACTGTAACAGCTCTTAATATCTGATTCCAGGCCCAAAACAGAACTTGTGTGGCCAAAGATGAAAAATCAGAAGCAGCAGAGAGGGGAGGCTGGATAAGAACCTAAGTAGGAAAGGAATTTGGGCTGCTCACCTTGTGACTGCCTGTCCAAGGGCAGGCGCAATCTGTTACTGCAGACTGCGGCCTCCGGGACTAACAAATCTCTGCCTGGTACAAGGCAAAATTACCTCCAGTTTCACTTGGGAGAAATCTTGACTTTCTTTCTGTCTGATATTAGGAGCTTGGAAAGACATTGGATGGGCAAGCTCTAGGAAAAGAAGAGAGTGAGTAGTTCTCTCTCAATGACACGCTGCCTAGAAAGAAGGCTTCAAGACCAAGAGGGGGTTGAATGTGTGGGGCTATTAAGGCCTGGAACATCCACCAGCAATATCAAGTGAAGTTCTGAAATCTGGTTGTGGGCTTTCCACCCAAAGACAGGACTATATTTTTGTTTGTGTGGATGCCAGTCTGATTTTGTAGATTAGATTTTGATGGTACACCAACCAAAAAGTTCTAGCCATGAATATGAACAGTCCAGAGTTAGTTAATCAGGGTAATATAGGTAGGACTGCCAATCATCAAGAGGGGCTTAGCTGAAAAGCCAAGTACTATAGCTAAAAAGTCCTCCTGTTTCACCAATATAATTCATTTCATGAAAAATGCCTCTTCTTATTAAACAATCATCTGTCAAAATTGTCTCGAAAGCTGTCATTACCAAGGAGTCAACTGTCACTCGTGCAGATGTGTTGCTGGAGATGTTTCTGGCTAATTCTCATGAAATGGCACAGTAGAGCATTGCTACAGAATAGAGAAATAGCTGTGGGGCACAGAGGGGTTCATCTCAGGCCTGGTTTTTGCTAGATGCTTGTGCTGTGTCTGTGCTGCTGTTAGGAGGGGTTGATCATTCCAGTTGGCCTAATTCGTGTTCAGTACTTGCTGCAGTTGAATGAAATGCCTCTTAAGAGTCTCTGCTGCCTGAGCACCACAACTGGAAGCCAGCATAGTCCTTCTGCCATTGTGAGAATGAGTATAGACAAGAGGATGTACAAGTGAAGCACTGCAACTGGAAGGCCTGTAGCAAGAGCTGGATTCCTGGTGTTGACGCTTATGGGCTGGAGCCATTATTTCTCCATCATCCTCTGTTTCTGCTGGAGATGTTTCTCCTTCACTTGGGAGAACAATGAGTTTTAAGGTTTCATAGTGAAATAATTCACTTTAAAAGGAAAGAAAATCTGTTTGGATGACTCTGAGAAAAAAGAATTAAGTAATTTATCAGAGATGAAATAAAACAAAGCAATTAATTTGGGGTTGACATACAGCACTGTCTTTGCACTTGTTTGCAAATAAAACATTTACTTTGATCTGAGGTGAAACATTGCTTCCTTTTTGGCTTGTAACCCATCTTTTTCTTTTTCTTTTTTAGCTTAGGACAATTCTGAAATAAAACAGAAGTTCAACATGATTTTTCATTTAAATATGTTGAACTGAAATGTGTTAGCATTTCCAGACAGAAGAAAAATGTTTGTTTGAAAACACTGTAATAGTTCAACATTCCCCCCCCTTTTTTTTTGTCAATACTGTTTATTGAATTTTAACATGAATCCACAAGTAGCTTTTGATTTCCTTCCAAAAATTCAGCTTTCATCAAATTCGCCATTCTCTGAAGAAGATAAGCTATCTGTAATTTTGGTATACGTAAGCAAGAGCAGAATACTGTGCACTCAGGCTTACAACTCAGAATCCTTTTACATCAGCCTTCACCTTGTGAGCTTTGCTCGGTTTGGAGTGGGAACCTCCAGAATTTAGAGCACAATGATGTGCTGCAGCTTGCATTGCAGGCTCTGTTCTCTAAGAGGCCTCAAACGTACATTTTCCATAGCAAGGAGCTACTCACAGGTGGTAATAAAGGTCGAGCAGGGTCCAAGGGGCACAAGATTCGTTCTTTCAATTAAGCACGGTGATTATGACTGCTTCAATTTTTAATATCTCCTCATAGGTTAAAAATATTTTTCAGCTGTTTTTACATCTTGTCTTCCTGAGTCTCAATCTCTGTACTGTTCATTACTTTAGGACAGCGTGTCATATATCCCTAAATGCACAAAGCTTTTAAATTCTCAAACAGATCTCTGGTTATGTCTCTCATACAGCTTTCACTGTCTCACTGTACTGAGTCAAAGCCAAGGTTTCAGCTGTATCAGATAGTGAGCCAGGTCTTACATTTTTAAAGTATGTTAGTTAATGAAAAATAATTAAGTAAACATAGGTATAAATTATCCTCTAAAAGTTAGATGCAATCTTCTCAGCTTTCTCTTTTGATTCATTTTGTTTAAAGTATCTGTCTTCTAGTGTATCTTTTTTTAAGCTTCCTCATGCTCCTCCATTGCTAAAGATCAAAAGTTTTCCCTTGTCTGTGCCAGACAGATTCTGGAAGAAGAGTCTTTAATAGGCTTTCTAACAGGCTCTAAATATAATTCAAATAGCACTAAAATCCCTTGTGCCTTTCCTCTCTTTGCATTTGGTTCGGACTCTTTATTTTTGTTCCCAAGTTGTGTAGGAACTTTGGCTGAATCATTAAACATCAGAAAAATCCCCTTTTCTTCTATACAAGTCCTGCTCTACTGATAGCTGTGCAGTAAAGCAGAACTTCTGAATACCTTTTTGACAAACTTCAGATAGGTCTCTGCCTGTGAAACATTTTGATGTGTTCAATTTAGATTTGAACTCTGCCTTCTGAATTGAAGTTGTTCCTTTTATTACTTGCATGCAATTAACCAAAAAAAACCACTTTTCTGTGCAAAAGGAGAAAGATCTGAGAAGGTGGTTTCAAAAATCACACTGAAGGAGCTATTGCAGAGCTGGCAGCCTTTGCCACTTGTACAGCTGCAGCTGCAAAGGGATCTGGATGCACTCCGCAAGGGTTTGGGGAGAATGAGGAACTGACTTGCACTTCTTGGCAGAAGAAAATGTCAGAGCTCCCTCATGCAAACTGTGGACCAGATGTCAAAGTGGTCAGCACTGGCATAACCCTGTAGTGGTAGCTATGCTTTCAGAGTTAAGCAGCACAGGAAATGGAAGGTAAAATGATTAAGGGCTGTAGGTAATGTAGAAAAGAGGTGTTTTCAGAAGTAGGCTGGAAGCCATCAAAGAAGGATTGCAGAGTGTTTGAGGCTGTGGATTCTTATATGAACAAACAAAAATGAGAATATCAAAAAGATCTGCATCTGACTAGAGAGAAATCATGATAACCAGCAGCAAACACTGTAAGATTCAGATGATCAAGGCAGACAGAGAGGGAAGATGAAACTGAAATGCAGCTTTCTGTGGAGATGTCAGGATCAGGGTGACCGAGCTGCGACGCCTTGTCTGTGTAAGCAAGGAGGCGGCATGGCTAAAAATCCCCAAAGAAAAACATTCTCTGCTGTGATAAAGTGATGCACAGCAAATCCTCTGGGCTGGATGAGATCTGGCTCTGTTTGCTGGTTGTCCTCTTCTCTGAAACTATCACTCACGTGTTGATTGCAAACAACGGCCCAGCAGGGAGATGAGTCTTGAAAACGTTTAATTTCTGCCTTAAACAAAATCAAGCAATGTCTCCCGAGTCTGTAATTCAATGCAAGCTAAATGGAAGTAATGACGCATATCAGTGCTTTCCGTTCCCACCAACATTACCTACAGAGTCCCAAGTCAGCTCTGTTTAAGTTCATCGGACATGAAGGCACCAGCAATTATATCCTTGTTACACTGATTTTTAAAGCCCTGTAAAAGATGAGAGATTCAGAAGAGAAATGTACTACCACTCTTCTGGCTTTGCTTGTGATGCCACCCTTGCCAAGTCCTGCTTGGCCAAGACATTATGACCAACTGCTTCACCAGAGACATCAGTTCGATGTATGACAAGCACTAATCTTCCTTCTTGCACACCCCACTTTAATATCTCTCCTCTTCCTTCAGCACTTTCCCTGCCAGTAGAATAAATGAAGACATTAATGTTTTAATTTCCATGATTTTGTTTCAGAGTTAGCAACATATGGCAATTAGAAGAGTCACTTTTCCAAGCTACTGCTAATTCCTTTAAACAATCATGAATATTAATAGCGGGCCAATTCTAGCCACATCAGTGAAATAGCATGCTTTTTTTCCTGAAATCTAAATTTTGTCTTATTCATTTGTAATATCTGTGTACTCAGTCTGCCGGCCTGGTGTTTCAAATCCCCTGTGAATGGTTTTATTGCCTGTAGTCAAAGCAATACTATACAGGAGTTAGACTGAGGTATGGAAAGTCAGACATCCTAGTGCCTCTTGAGGCTTCATTCAGAAATAAACTTTGCAAAAAGCAGATAAAAATCAGTGTGAAAAATGTTTGCAAAGAAGGGCTTTAGATCCAGTCTGGTTATTTTCTGCCTCAGTTTATTTACCTGTAAAACGGGAATAACAACTAGTTTCTTGTACTTGGGAGGAAATGGGCCATTTTGCTTAAAGAATCACATGATGTCTTTGTCTAGAAAACACTGAATAAATTCAACTTACTTCCATCATTTCAACACTTTATATGCTATTCTCTCTCTATGAAAATTCATTGCAGTGCTTAAATACTGAAAGCTAATGAGAATTCTCTGCACTTGAAGGACTGAAATTAAAACACTGCAATTACCGAAGTATCTTCCATTAGATGAAATTATTTATGAGAACTTGTCACTTAAAAGACTTTCAGTTTTTACTGAATAAGAACTCTAGAAGTTTAAAGGCTGTTGTCATATTTTCTCCTGCTAGACTGACACGGGAGCATCTCTTCCTACGCTGACATATAGGAGAGAACAGGTGGAATCAGAGTCCGAGATTTCTGATGTGTCTTCTCTACCCATTGTGGTCCAAATGGAGTTTCTCAGAACGATTTAGAGCTAAAGAGTTTCATCTTCAGCTCCAGTGCTCATAACTGATCCTTCTTGCAACTGATTCTTCGTAGATGGTGAAACTGTAAGGGCTTAAATTAACTGTCCTGATATTCAATTCAGAGTATCAACAGGTCTAGCGTCAAAGGCAGATTTCTCTTGGAATAACTGACCTACATCTACACAATCTCATTGTAAAACCTTTTTTCCTCTGGGTAGGTTTGATGCCAGTCTTGGACTTTTTTTGTTTCTCTTACATTGTTTTCTCCATTGTTGGCTCTGTCTATTTGCGTAGATCTTCAGCTGGAGCAAGTCAGCAGAGATCCAGCAACACACTTTTTTGGTGTTTTGGGTGCATTATATTTTCCTACCTTGTGAATTATATTGGTCTTGAAGTTCAACAGAATACAAGTATCCAGAGTGTGAAGGTCAGAGCAAATCTGTTGGTCTGGGTGACCTAGAACCCAAGCCAGAGATGACAGAGGGGTCTCAGGTGTGAATCACAGGGTATATCACCCTACTGAATAATTTTTCGGTATTTGGGGCAAATTTGAATTTGGAATACTAGACTTTTTCTACAGCTCCTCACTCCTTCAAAACATTTCATTTTTACATTTTTTAAGGCCAGGCTCGGACCCAAACTGAGTCACCCCTAGCAGTTTGGGGCTGTATTATAAACGATTTATTTTCAACTGGAAGAGGTAAATAATAGTAGAAGTACTTCTGTAAACCACCATGAGGCATGATTTTGTAGGCAGAGAAAATATATTTTACTAGAGTAAGTAAGTGAACTGGAAAATAAGCCAGCAAACAAACAAATACTTGGCACATTCCTGGGCAAACAGGCCCTTCTTTGATTTAAGGCAGGAAAAGATACTTGAGTTAAATATTGGAAGACTGGTCTGAGCATAACTTGCCTGTCAAGAAATTAGTAAATCTGAGAGCCAGTTTAGTCCCTGTGGTGCAAATATACTAACACAGAAAGATAAGGATACTCACACCCATGGGTGCCTGGCAGCAGCAACGGTACAGATTTGGGTGGGGGTAAGCTGGGGGGAATTTTAGCATGCCATAAAAGCAGTATTTGTCATGTTCTGTGTTGTGTTAGTAAGAGCTTCGGCAGTTGCTTGTCTCAGAAGTAGCTGCTTATGCTGAAATACAGTCCTCAGTTTAAGGGTAGAAGGGGTCACTGTGAATCTTGGTATTTTATTAGCCTTTTGCAAATAGAAATATTTTTTGGAAAATGAATAGTAATATTGCTGGTTTTTCACCCCTGCCTTATTGTTGGAGGGAGAAAAAAAAAGACTGGAGAAATTAACTGAATTTTAAAGGTATCAGATACAAGAAATTTGAAGAAGTCGTCAGTCATTGAAATGAGGAGAATGTTTCCTTAGAAAGCCAATTTGCCCTTTATTGAGACAGATATGCAGAGATATTTGCCTGGCAGGATCTGCCAGCTTTTCCCTGGGAGGCTGCACAGAGCTGTCCCTCTCCCCCTGCGGATGGGCGAAACCCGCTCCCTTTCCTGTTCAGCAGTGCCCTGTGTTCTCACCCAGAAAACCCCCACGGAGCGCCTGAAAGGCATTTTCTCATAAATGCCGCGGCATCTCTTTTCAGCAGGCATCTCTTGCCCGCCAAGCTGGGTTTTACGCCCACGTAGGTGGCATTCGGGGCAAGTCAAGCACCTTCTGTCTACGGCGCAGAGAAAGCCCAAGTGCTCCGCTTGCCGCAGCGGCAAGAGGAGAAGCCGGCGATCCAGGCTGCAGCCTGTGGCAGTGGCTCCCCGTGGGCCTCGGTGCTGGCTGCATGATCTGCTCTAGTAGCTTTTTTTTTTTTTGCAAATAGACTTAAAAAAAAGGGTCAAAGGATGATTTTGCAAACAAATTTTTAGCATAAGAGCTGTTGAGTAGCAGCATCAAGTAGAATTTTGAGGTGTTGGCCCGTTGCTGGAGTAGCAAAGCCAGTAAATAAAAACATTTCATTTTTCTGTGCTTGTTCTGAAACCGGTCTTTAGTAATGAATTAAAATTTAAAAAACATTAAATACTCAATTCTTGGCTATGAATATTTATGACAATATTGGACTTGCAAATCTAAGGTAATTTAAATGTCAAAACCGGTGTAAAGTCTTTCCTTCAGAGGATAAGTCAGAGAAAATTAATCTTGATTACAAGTCATAACATTGGGAAATTAGCATCTTAGTGCATCAGTGATAAACACTTCTGTACTATCCCCCTTTTAAGCTATATATTTTATAAAGATGAGAATTAATTTTAATAAAAAAAATGGCGCTTTACTTAACTAGCTAAGTTATGTAATTAACAGGGAAATCTTGGTTTCATTCATGGTATAGTGATTATTTCATCTTGCTAAATCACCTCTTCTCTTGCAAGGCCTCTGCCTCCAGAACTGTTTGGAAAGGAATGATTTCTACCTGAGACTGACTCTCTTCTCATGTCAAGGAAGCCTTTCTTTTCCCTAGGAATAAATGCTGTGATTTTTTTAACTGGTGCTTGTGCAAAGGCTGGTGTCAGCAAGCACCAGCATCATCAGCAGATGATGATGATACTGTTGACCTCTGCAGCCACCCTCAGATCCTTAAACCTGCAATCAGAATATTAATTCAAGGAATAGCAATTTACGTCTTTAGAGGCAGCCAGAGTTCCCATACAGAATTCAATAAGTTCACTGAACCCAGCACCTCACAAGTGCCTCATCTATTAGCCAGTTTCAAATGCTGGCTACAGCCAGATGCTATGGGGTAAGGTCCACAGAAATTTATAACAGAAAAGAAACCCACCCACAGACAAAACATTTTCCTCATGCCAGTCGTTTAGTGCCTGGATTATGCCTTAAAGCAAAGGAGATTTCATAAAGACTGCATTCAGTAATGAATTCTCAGTAGCTGTATCAGGAACAAATCTGACATTTGTCCTATTAGTCTCATTTGCAGTCTTATCTTGTGGCATTTAGTTTCACGTGTTCATTTTGCACCTTATTAAAAAAAAAAATCAATTTTGCAAAGCAGGGAGGCAATCAGGCTAAGGGCTTGTCTTTGTTGTTTGCAGTAGAGCTATGACCTTCTTGATATGTTTTCCCTTGGGATTGTTTCCTGAAGGACCGTGTGCCCTGCACTTCTGCGGATTCAGGGTCACGTTGGCCTCCCCTCACTCCTTTCATCTCCCACTTACACCGCAGAACTGCAGCTTTGAAACCTGCCTGAGGTCCTTGGGATCTGAGCTGTTCAACACGGGGGATTTTAATCAGCCAACAGAGACATTTTCTCACTGAAGGGACATGGCTTTCTTAGCCACCCTCCTCTCCACTAGTTTGGGATTACTCTTTCTGCTACTGCCTTTCCTTGCCCCTGTCCTTAGCCAAAGAGTACTTCCACACCGTGCTCTATAATCTGCCTATATAATCTCTTTGTGTATTTACCTGATGATTTACCTTCAGGATTTTGTGAGGTAGCAGGCTCAGCGCCCTGAAACCAATAGATTCTCTGAGCTCCCTGGAGACACTAGGCAGCAATACAACTGTTGGTCTTATCTCCCTGGAAAAATGGCTTTCCTCTAAAAATGTACCCCCAGGTTGACACCTGTAATTCTACAGTAAGAGCAGTAGAGTGCACAGTATTACTATGAAAATATCAAATAGACCCTTAAAAAGTAGTCTGGAGGTTTGTGCATGAGTGATCACCCCAATTTCTCTTATAGAGCCCATAGTTTCCCATGCATTATAATGTTTTGAGATGTAAGGTGAAGTCTCCAGGTCAGCCCAAGGTATCCATTAAAGCAATGGTAGATCCATCTCAACTAGCTTTAATACACCTACTTGTGGAAGGCAGTGTTGGCTGTGGCTGGAGAGGTCCAGGCTTTCCATGTCCACCTAGAAGCCTCTTGGAGCTGCCCACACTACTGCAGTGTCGAGCAAATCTTACCAGTGCTGGCCCCAGGATCCTCACATGCCACACTGGGGCTCTGCTTCCAGACCAGGTCAACCCATGCATCCGCTTTGCGTGCAGAGCAACCTATCTCGACACTTTGGGCATGGTAATTACTCACTGAAATGTAAACACACAATTGTGTCTGCTTCTGAAGCCTCCTTTGGAAAAGATAGCTCTAACTATATCCAGCTACCATGCTGTCATTTTTTCTCCCTTTCTGCATTTATCTGAGCCATTTGTTTTTCACTCTTACAACACCAAGAAAAGAAGGTGATACACTCATTGAACTGAGAGTGATTTTTTTTTCTATCCTCTGAATAGGCTTCTTTTTCCCATTCCTCCTCCAGTGCTTTACATCTTCAGCTCTCCATCTCTCTCTTGCAGTAAATATTCTTAACTCCCTGGCTGCAATGGGTGGACTCCGTAAATGTAGTGATGAACAAGCAGTTCTGTAGAGAAACCAGTAGTTTCGCTCAGCTCTGTGGAAGCAAAAGTGGTTTTCAAAGCACGATTGAAAAGAGCAGGTGATTCTTTAGGATCAATGCGAGATGTGCTGCAGGCCAATGACAGCATCATCTCTAACTTTCTTCAGGTCTCAGTAGGTCTGAGCTTTGGATTGTAGCTTAAAAATAATAACGTTGGCCCAGAAAAATACACATCAGGCTGTTGGAGTTTAAAGGATGAATGAGCAGCAGCTCAGAGGTACGTCCTGTAGACTGAGGTCTGGCAGGAGAAGGGGCCATGGCTTCCATTGACCCCTCTTGTTTTCCTGTGTAAACAGCCCCTAGATTTGAGCACAGGGACTAAGATGTGCACTAACAAATTTCTTGCTGTTATATTTCTTCATCAACGGCTACAGGAAATACTCAAAAGCCTTATTTCAGCTGCTCCCAAAGTCATCAGGAACAGACCTGAAAAAAATGACTAACGTAACAGTATTATAACACATCTGGTGGTTAAAGCTGGCTGACACCAGCAGCCTTACCGATCCACTTCCATTCACACTGGGAATGCTAGAGGACCAGGTTTCTCCCAATTCACACCATATTCCTATTTTTGTCCCCTTGCCATTCAGCTTATGTGTTGATGGAGGAAATGTAATTAATGGAGGAAGCCTAGTTAGTGTGTGATAAAGGAAGAACGACAAATCTTGTTTTGTGTTATATTTATGCCTTGCCCACAGCAAGACAGTGACAAAGTAGAAGGATTTGGCTACCATAAAACAGGTGCTCAGTGAAATACAACTGCACTTTCTTCCTTCAAAAATAGAGATTTGCAGAAAAGTGACTGAAACTTTCTCATGCTCAGCAAGATTTTAAAAATCCCAAAGACCTTCATGAGTAGTCCCATGATCATAAATCAGTGAAGCAGGTCTATAAACAAAAAATAGGCATCTTGATTTGCCTCAGTCACACTGCTCAAGCACAGCAGAGGGAGATAATTTTAGTCTTCCTCAAGATACTACCTGGAAGACATTTTTTCTTGGTAGCAAATCCAATCATCCTGATTAAGAAATGCATAGTCAGATCTCTCAGAGCTGCAGGAGAGAGATTCAGGAGATGCACACACCCACCCACACCTATACTCAGTGCTATTTGATCCTGTTTGGTTTTGAGAGGTCAGCTACATTTCCAAAGTAGCAGAACACCTTCAAGGAGAGCTGGAGGTCTCTCCAGCCCACTTCAGAGCCTGTTGAGAAAAGGGAGAGATACAGCCTCCTAGGAAGAACTGCCTTGGAAATAGGGACTTCAGGAGGGTCTTACAGCATTAACTTCCTCTAGAGAAAGCCCAGAGTTACAAGTTACATGGTGCAATGATTTTAACCACAGCCTGTGTAACTGATTTTATTGCACTTGCTTATTGATTTGCATTGGAATCTAGCAATAATTGCATGGATTTTCTATGTGTCTGTCTGTGGACAACGCTTCTGACTTGGTTGAGAAGAAGCATGAAGACTAGTTCTGGCCTATGCTGTCAAGGGCAGAAGAGGCTGTCCACACTCATTGCTGTTCCTTAAGCATGGTTAAAAGCCACCTGCAGCTCTGCATCCTTTTACAGCTGCCTCTCCACAAAGCCATGGTGGATCTTAACTCAGTTCTTATCTTGTCCTTCACCTTCTTTAACCCCAGTGTCCCCCGTCCCAGCCAGCTTACCTTCCCCAATCACTATGCTTTTCCATCACACCTCCAGAAAAAATTTCATTTCTTAGGTGCAAAGCCACTTTCTCCTAGAAAGATTTCATGGGGAGAGCTGTCAGCTCCCCTGGGGAAAAGTATCTTTCTTAGCGTAATTACATACCCATATAAATACAACCAACCAAAGGCCTTTTTTGTCATTGTAGTAATATCTATATTAGAAATCCTCCTGTTACAGAAGTGCTAAACCCACATTGCTAAATATCACCCCTGTACCAGGAATTGTTTTTTATGTGGATCAGGTGTTATCCTAGGACAGGTGCTGGTTTCTGCCTCTGCCTATGGGGCTAAGATTCAGTACTTCATGTTGAAATTAGTTTGTGTAAGTACATATATATTATATATACATATATATATATATATAAATATATAAAAAGAGAGACAAAAGATCTGCGGTACCATGGCCTAATAATGCAAGTTGAGGAGCAACTATGGTATTTTCTTAGTAAATTGAGGAATATTCCAAACTTCAGTTTTAAAGTTCAGACTCCCCAGAGAGATTGTTAGATTTTAATTGCTACCTTAATCAAAGTTTATTAGTGCTAACCAAGGCTTCTCGTGGATTTAAAATTCAACCATTTGTCAACTACTAATTATTTTAAGCAGTCAAGCTGTTATTTTGCCAGCTATATTAATGCAACTTCTCAGCATATGTGAAATACTAAAAATAGCTTCAGAATATTTGATCCTGAGACATAATTCAACAGACAAAGCATTCTTTGCAATGTTCTCGCTTGTCTCTCAGATGCCTATACCATCTCTTAGCCTTTTCTACAGGACTGCCTCCATCTCCTCCCAAAGAACATGCAAAACCAGAATCAAGCCCAGTGTGTTTCGATAGGAGAAGGATGTGCTCTTTTCATTTTCTCTTAGTTAATTCTCTCTTGAAGCACATGCTTCATGCATCAGGCTGAAGGTTTGAGTTGCTAGCTTGGTTTATAGTAAAGTCTCTACATAAAATCTTCAAAACCATCCTGGGTGTTGGAGCTCATTCTGCAATTCCCCTACACACCCACTCCCTCTAATAAGTATGTGGCTGCCTGCGACTCAGCTCATTTCACCTGCCAGTGAAATCCTCATTTCTCCCCCTGTAAAGGGCAGGAGAGAGATGCGACCCTGCAGCTTCATGTTCACTATGTTCTGGTGTGGCAGGGGCTTTGCCTCCCACTGCCTGGATCCACCTTCGATGTTGGTAGCAGAGAGGAGCCCATCACTCCATTTCTGCATGACAGTGCTCACCTGCAATATCAGCACGGGTTGAGTGTAGAATCGAAGTCTTATAGTCACCACGTGGGCACAATAAACCCTTAGTTTTCTGTCACGATACTGTGCGTTGCCAAGAAAGTGTGGGAAGAAAGAAATCAAACACCACTTCATTTAACTGCTTACTGGTCTTAGTATTTAGAGGTCTGTGCTTTATATATTTCCATGCTGGTGGTTTTGTGTCTTTTGTTTTATTCTACTTCTGAATATTGACTCAGAAATTCCCACGCTGTAGGCAAAAGCCATCCCTATCAATTATCAGGACTGAAATGACTCAATATTACCAAAAGACAGAACAAGAAAAGTTAAGGTGTAATTAACCGTCACCCTGGTTTCACCAAAATGTAATTATTTTTGACTTGCTTCAGGACAACTAGACCTGAGGAATAAAGTTGGGCCCAGCAAACATACTGACAGCAAAACTGGGTAAATTTAATTAATTAAACTTGTAGCTCAATGTACCCAACCATAAAAATCTAAGAAAGAAGTTTCTTGATGGAGGAAGTAAACAAGATTTCAATCTTTTAGACTGATTATAGCATGAAAGAGAATTATCTCTTTTGCTTTGTCACTTCTTTTTTTCCCCCTTCACCAGGTATGGGGAGAGAGCAGCCATCCTGGGCATTTTATCTTCCACATCTCCCTCTTAAGTCAGTAGCAAAAGACTCTGGATTAACTGAAGTGAGATGCTGAAGTTGCCAAAAACAACTTCATCAAGTATAAATCAAGTGAGGTGTTTTCTTTCTTTTTTCCCCCCTCCTCTTTTTTGGTAGCAGTTTTACTCTTGTGTTTTGTTTTGTTTTGTTTTTTAATACTCTTTTATCCTTCAGTTTTACTGAGTGATAAAGATGAATGTCCATAACGTAAAACACAGCATTTTGCAACAAATATCTTAAAACCAGGTGCCTCTCGCACCTTCACATTTGCTCAGTTCTCCAGTATACCTCTCCAGGATCTCCCGGATTTCATAGCTCAGTCTCTTTCTTTGGGGACCAGAAGAACCATTCAGGTTTGAGACTGGCATCCCGAAGATCAGGAAAGGAGGAAGTTTTTTCTTGTGAACAGTGATAATGAAGAAGGTTTTCTGGCATTTAGCAAGGTAACAGGGAGCTCTGAGGTCCCCAGAGAGTTGGATACTCAGGTATTATCCCTGTGTACAATTAGGAATAATAAGCCTCATATCAAACACTTATGTATGAATCATGTCTTTTTGCTATTACCTCCAATAAATCTGAAAATACTTTAACCACAGGATTAAAACTGTACATAGAAATAATGTTAAATGATCTCATCAGGAATCCAGTCAAGCTCAGGAATGCTACTGTTACTCAGTGCTCTGACATCTTCACAAATCCCATCTTGGGCAAGAGATGCGTTTAAGTTGGTCTGCATCAGATGTTTTTTCTTATGAAGAAATGATTTCTCCATGAAGGGAGATTTATGAATGGGAAAACTGGTAGAATGTTTTTGCCATAGCAATGATAGATTTTTTTGTCTCTATGCAATTTTTTTCCATCTGTTCTGTATCTGATTAACTCCTACAGCGTGTGTGATTAACTGTACTTCTCGAGATCATTAGCTGTTCTGCATTCCCATTATATTTCATCACTGTGGGGCCTCACACAGGCTTTAAAATGTTACATGTTAATTGTTCTTAATATCCTAATCTGCACTCACTCTCTTGCAATGTTCATGGATGTAAGGAGAGAAGGCTTGTTACCAGGAAAACATCACTATGTTGCAGCAAATACAAAATGCTAATGAAAATGCAGTTTAAGTGGATCCACTTTCTGATCTCAATACTAGAGCAAAATTAAACTCTAAGGAGTGAGACAGAAATATGGAAAAGAGATCTTAGATGGCTTTTTATTTCCAAACCCGTGCCAAGAGGAGTTCACACTCTCACTCTGCCAGTTGAATTTGTGTCAGTCTTTGACCCTAGCAGACTTCAGTTTCCTTCTTTTTGGTTATGAAAAATGCTTGTCTCCTGACAGGGCTTCCTGTACAGTGTGGGTAAAATGTTCAAGCTGTGAATGAGCACAGAAATAATCTAATCACAACTAGCACTTACCCTGTGATCTTTTGGCCCACTACAAATTTAGGACTATGCCCTTAATCCCCACACTGCCAAGGGTGACAGAAAGGCCCAATGGGACAAGGTGCCATATTCCATGTCCCACTCTGTGCTCAGTAATGAAACCGAGCTGAGCCAGCATCCAGTCCAGCAACATTTCCTTACTCCTTTTATTGTTGGAAACATATGAATTCTGGGGAACCTTTTGGAAGAGTTTGTGTCTGTTGTCAGCCGTTCCCCCAGGTAGGTACCTGGATGCTGCTGTATTTCCCCATTGGCGCTGCTTAGCTGTGTCCTAGCTTCAGAAGTTGCCTCTAATTGGTAGCTGACTGTAACATTTTGGCATTAGATACCTGTGCCTGTGAACAATGTTTTGAATCATTAGAACCTTTATTTTAAATGTCTCAGGATGATATTTAGTGCTTTAGAAAAGGCCTCACTGGGTTAGAGTTAAGCTGCTCCTCAATCTTTTTGGTTTATGCTTACAGCTCCCAGAAGATGGACAGGGAGCCATCTGAGATTAGATTAGAGCAATTCAAGCTATCATACTCTGTTGCCTTGGATATGAAATATGGTACCCGTAGTGACCTAGAGCTAGGTATAATAGTCTAGGATTTAGAGTGCGATAATAACCATAGTCTTCTGTGGCCACTTTTCATATTGTTTTAAATATTAGCAGCTGGATTTCGGTATCTTTAATCAGAGGCCTTTGATCCTCCAATTAAGGTAACAATGGGATATAATGTCTATTATCAAATTTTTGTGTACTATTTCTGGTTACTGGGGAAAAGGGGGAATCGTTTCACTTGGCACGCAAAACCCCTCTGCTCTCTGCGTAGAGGTGGTGTTACATGCACCACCGTCTGGAGGTACAAGAGGACCTCGCTGGGGTGGCAAGGTGTGAGCATACATACATGCAACTGTGGAATAGACACAGAGCACTTAAAGCTACCCCTGCTGTCCACATCTCGGGGCAGCTTTGATGCAAGGATAACAGCTATGTCAAATTGCATCACACTCTCAGGGGTATTTTCAGTAGCAGCCACCAGCAATAAAATGTGACAGGCAGATATGTGTAAGTTAAAACTAGAAACATGTAAAGATCAAGCCCTTGTTCAAATACCTTGTTAGAGCTCCAAATCAAACACAGGCTTTGTCACCTGGCCCTATTCCTATTTATCCATTATTTATATTTCCACACTGGGACACACTTGTCTTGGAAAAGGACCAGTGTACATATTCTGCTGTACAAGTCCTCACAGTCAACTATTTCAGGCTTGTTAGGTTGTTCTCTTACTTTCATATTCTTTTAGGCTTCCCCAGATCTGTAATTTAATTCAGACATTTATTAAATAAATGACCTGAGAGATGAAAGATTAAATACTAAAATTTGGTGCTAAGTTATACTCTAAACCAAGCTACACTGAAATTATGGAAATGCCTCTCTGTTTTTCCCTTTCCAGGATATCGTTTTTCTGTTTCCACATTCTTCCCTCTCCCAGGTATTGGCTATAAAAGCTGTTGCTGTTTACTTTCATCACTCACAACTGCAAACCTATCCTGCCCTGTTATATCTAAGGAATGGCATTTAGCTGATAACTGCTAAATACTTGGCATGGAAATTTGGAAAGCTATGCAAAAGCAGGATTTAATTAGATGGTAATTTATTTTCTGGAAAAGAAAAATCTTTGGATTTTATCAGATACATTCTGTGAACATCAAATATGAGTATCACTGCCAAATGTTCTTTTTGGCATGGCAATGCAATGTGCATTTCCTTTTCCTGCTTTGTCTTCCACAGGTTGCCTTATCAAGAATTATGGTGGTTTGCTTATTAAAGGCTGAAATTATCCACTGGGTTGTTAAAAAAAATGCTAATTCTGGACACTGAGTGAGATAACCAATAATTTTGTAAAGTACATTTAGTCAAATAAGTTTTTTTGGCAGTGAAATGTTGATGTAGCAGAACGTGCTTTTGTGATTGACATATGCTAACAATACTGCCTCTACAGTCAGGGGGAGGATAATTTACTTTTCATTTCCATTGGAAATGAGGTGAACCAGAATGTGGTAGATTGTTAAATCTCATCTATGTGGTTTGATTTACTCAAAAGCGTATGCTGAATGATACTGTTCATCCTTAGGAGCTGAGTTCTCTCTACCGTCACTTCCAGGAAACCAGCAAAGGTGAATCTTCTCCTGAGATGCTTTTCAGCCCCTTCTGGGTTTAGCAGCCATTTCCCAAGGCATATCCTAAGGATCCAAGATTGCTGAACTGATAGAGAGCCTCTACATGAAGAAAGATTCCAGTAGAAAGCTGGAAGAATCAAAGCTGGTTTCCTTGCCATGCCTGAAGGTGTTTTTCAGCCAGGTTTTGGGGAAGCTGAAGGCTTCCCACAGGCAGATATGATGAGAGGAAATGCAGACTGAGATAAACTTAGTCAGTCCGGGTGAGTTTTCAGCAGCTGGCTGTTCCCTGCTTCTTGTCCTCTTCAGTGGTGTTTTTTGTCCCCAGACAGGAGGGAGAACAAATCCTTATGCCCCAGCGGCAGCACTCACTGCTGGAAACAAACCCTTGCCACGTCAGGTCTTCTGGCCTTGCCTATCCCTCAGCTTTGGTCAATCTTTTTGGCAAGCATCTGCCTTTTTGTCTCAGGACACATGTTGCTGTCTGAACCCAGTATTTAGTGTTTGGTGTCACTTCCTCATTAATCAGGTGCAGGAGGCACCTCCACGCCTTCCTCCTGTGTCTCATTCCAATGGTTTTACCAGGAGGAACCACTCTGGTCTCTGCCACGAAAACTTAGTCATAATTCAGGACAAAAGAGTTATCACTTCATCTCAGGCTGCTTGTCTCCAGCTGTCCAACACATCTGCTCATGGTAACTCGCTCCTGCTGTCACTGGTTCCTGGCAGGTTTCTCTGAAATCTAGAGCTGCTGGTTTGTGGGATGCACTAGTGCCATATGACATAGCACAGTACTACCCTAGCTACTGGCATTTCCTACTTCGGCATTTTTATTTTGTGGTTTGTGTTATGTATTTGTTTAGGAAAAGAGATCTTTTCATGGCTAAATACAAAATAAATTCAAAAAAAATTTATGTTTTTCAGTTTCAATAAAAGAGCATTTTGTGATACAAATTTTTCATTCAAAATATTTTGGATCATTCTGGTTTTTGCCTTTTTTTTTTTTAATTTTTTTTACTAGTAAGTAAAATAGTAAGTATTTCAAGTGGTCATGTTTAGTTACCCTATCTCCAGGAAGACTAGATCTAGGCTTTAGCCTGATTTTAAACTTTAAACTGAGTAAGCAGTCTCAGACCTAGTAAAATACCTAAAAATGTCTGTTAACAGTTCTACACCCTTTCAAAAGTTTGCACTGAAGAATCACAGAAATAGTCACTTACTGGCATTCAGATGATTCAGGCAATCAGATCTGGCTTGGAGCAAAACTGCCCTGCTGCAGCTAGGGCAGGATCTTCCTCTGATGTTCTCTCAGGTGCAATAAAGAGTTTCTAATCATGGAACTGACCCTTGCTTTTACATATTTTCCTCCTGCTTTAAAAATAACAGTCCCTAATGTCACAGAAAAAAAGCAAATCAGAAAGCAAATACCAGGACTCCACTAACTCTCCTTTTCCTCACCTGAGTGAGCTTCCCTTTTGAGTGCTCTAAGTGTGGGGTTGCCAGTTAGGAAGGTTTTTGCTGCCGATTTTTAAAGGGGAAATGCCCCATGAGTTTAATTGAAAATCAAAAGTAGCTCAGCACATTTATATGCAGATATGATTCCTTAAGGAAAGATTTTGATCTTATATGAAAGTCTTAACATTAAATTACAAGGAAGCGGAGCAGACGCGTACAAATGCTTGAGCCATTGCAGAGTGACTAGACAAATTCCCTTCGTACCTTCTGACCCCTCTCCGCTCGTCCCTAGCCCTCAGCAATGCACATCTTCCCTTAGCAAGCGGTGGGGCCTGCAAACTGGTCTCTTCTATTTTCCTTACATGGAGACAGAGGTAAGCTTTTCCTTTGGCACAATGATACTAGATAAAAACTTTTTAGGGGGGAGTTTGCCTCTGTGTTGTCCCCTTAGAGATGCTGCTCCAGGGTACTGTGCAGAAATAGATGAGAGTCATGACCTGGGCAGTTAAAGACCCCTCATGTGCTGGGACAGGGTGGAAACACCTGACCTGGATGGCTTCCAGCAGTCCCTGGAAGAGCTTGTTCTGGTGGCTGGGCTGGACATGCAGTCGAGGACCACTGCCCTGGGGTAAGGCATAGAGCAAGCTGCACCTTTACTCTCTGTAAGTGCATAAAATTCCTCTAACAGATGTAGTTTTCCCCCTTTTCCTTTTCAAATATATAGACACTGAAGTCTGTGTTTGCAGGAAGAGGGGAAATGGAATTTTTCAGTTCCCAGCTGAAAAAACATCTCTTTCCAAAGAGGTCTTTGGGTATGTGTTCCTCCAAAAGTGACCCTAGAGCACTACTGAATAAACCTTTGCAAAACCTCAAATTTACAGGACCTATTTAAGCCCTGTGGGGAGTCATTAAGCTAAGTTATATGCCTATCTTACCTATCACCACTGTGAATGAACTGATGTCTGCTTTCAGTGGTAACCCAGGGAAACCATGGCAGCTGAATAATTTGAGGGACAACTTGGCAAAAGCAAATCACGTCTCATGAAGCTCAGCAGAGTCAGGGGAATTGTTTTCAGTACAAAAGACTTAGGAAAAGTCACAAACCGAAAATCTGGGTTCTTGTTTGGTTTCATTTGATTTTGCTTGTCCATTCCCCTGTGTTTCTCCGACCCTCCTATTTTGAAAGAATAAGAAAATTCACATCACGCTGAATTCTCCAGTCTCCTCCTGCTCAGATAAACAACAAAAAGTAGGATTTTTATTGAGCTGATGATTGAGATAGGCTGATAACTGTCTTTTTCCCCTGCAGAAGTATGGCTTAATTTCCATGAATTTCCATTTATCTTCTCATGAGCTTATGAAGCCCCATCGCTAGCCTTGCTCTGTCTTCTGTGCCCTGCAAAACCCTGGCTCAGTTTAAGGCTTCGTATGTGGGGTTGAATTTAGGCTTCCTCTGGCAACAGTGGGCTAAGAGAAAGCTAGGATGAAAAGTTTGCCAGGAGATGTGATTAACAAAATGGACCCACAGCAAGGCCAAGCCACTTCTCTCGAAGTCTGGGTGACCCTTTGTGCATGGGAGGTGATCCTGCCCCTCTACTCAGCCCTGGTGAGGCCACATCTCTTGTACTGTGTCTAGTTCTGGGCTCCCCAGGACAAGAGAGGCATGGAGCTACTGGAGAGAGTCCAGCGCAGGGCTACGAAGATGATCGGAGGGCTGGAGCATCCACCCTATAAGGAACAGCTGCGAGAGCTGGGCCTCTTCAGCCTGGGGAAGAGAAGACTGAGGGGGGATCTTATCAATGTGTACAAGTACCTGAAGGGAGGGTGTCAAGGGGACAGGGCCAAACTCTTTTCAGTTGTCCCATGTGACAGGACAAGAGGCAATGGGCAGAAACTGAAGCACAGGAAGTTCCGCCTGAACGCGAGGGGGAATTTCTTCCCTGTGAGAGTGACGGAGCACTGGACCAGGTTTCCCAGAGAGGTTGTGGAGTCTCCTTCTCTGGAGATCTTCAAGGCCTGCCTGGATGCAACCCTGTCTAACATGCTCTAGGTGACCCTGCTTGAGCAGGGGGGGTTGGACGAGATGATCTCCAGAGGTCTGTTCCAACCTTACCAATTCCGTGATTCTGTGAAAAGAGCCAACTGCTATCACTGCTGTGGCTTGTGCTCCTCCCAGAGCACAAAAGAGCCAGTCTGAGCCTCATCCAAGGTTTGCACACATGGCTCTCACTGCCCCCTCGTCCTGAGCAGCTCTTGTCCTCTCGGTGTCATCTCCATTTCATGCTCAGTGAATAAGGCCGAGGGTAAACTGAGGACCATACACATAAATATTTTTAGGTGTCTTCACTCTGCTCCTCCATATTGATATCAGACAGTTGTGGCCAAGCTGGGATTAGATTCCAGGAGAAACAAAACCAACCAGCCTTGAGTGTTACTGCCCCAGTAGCGCTGGAAGAAACGGTTATTATTTTAAGCAAGACAAAGTGCAGTTCAGTCCCGAGGAATAATATAGCAATAGCAGCATGGAAGTAGGTTAGTGTTTCATTCTCTCTTGCCAGTGGCAAACATTGTAGTATTGAATTTTCTGTTTCTTTTTTTTTTTCCTTTCTTTTTTTTTTTTTTTCCATGAGGATTTAGCACACAGTTACAGGGGTTTTTTACACTGGAGAGCTGTCCATGCTGAGGTTTTCTGTACAGCTTTGTGCTTCTGCAATATGTTCAGACTTCAGACATCACTATCCATCATGATGCCAAGTAGAGATGTTGGATTTGTTGATTTACATTGATGCAATTGTATCAATTTTAATGGAGAGTAGAATCAAACTGAACCTTTCTTGATGATAGCAGAGATGAGCCAAGTCACTCTGGTTGTGGATCCAAACAACCCTGAATACTGAAATAGTTTTGATACAGTATCACACAAAAAGTCCTTTTCATGATGAGCCAACCTAAAGCCCTAGATTTCAGGGAAAAGGTGAACACTACTTTCATTTCTCCTATCCTGGTGAGAGGCAAGTGTTTTGTGAGATATCAGGGCTCTCAGAAAAAATGGCTGTTAGTGAAGGGAAAGTAAAAAAAAAAAAAGCTGCAAAAAAATGGAAAACTGTTATGGTCTTGTGAAATAGTAAACATTTTTCTTCAGCATTAGATATGAGTGCTTTGGCGCTTGAGTCGTTTTCCCACATGGGAGATCTGCATCTTTAATTTTTGACTGATTGCTTCAGGTAGATCCCAGAGAGACCTCTGTAAGGTACATAAAGACACAAAGGCTCACAAAGGTGTTCATTGACAGCGATAGCTGTTTTAGTCCCACAGACAGTAAAAATTTCAGCACTGTAGAAAATCCCATTAAACACCTATATAAGGTTTTCTGCTCCTAAAGACCTTTGAATGTGTAGTTCTGGGATCTCAGACCAGCTTTTCTTGAAGTCAGTGGGGAACATTCTGTTGTCTTCCTAGAGAGGTATTTGAGGCATCAGTGCCAGTAGTGTGCAAAGTCACCTGAAAATGAAGTGTTACTGCATTGCCATACAGAATTGACTGGGGTCTGAACTTAACAAAACTCAGAAAACATAACACTGGAATACAAAGGGCTCAGAGGAGGGAGATCAGCTTTTGTAGCCTTTATTGTGCTCAGGAGTTTGTGCTTGCAAATAATCCTTTCCCCAAATTAAAACTTTCTGCCTCTGGGGAAAATATTCAATTTTTTTAAACTATATTAGAGTTTTGGTACAAATGAAGACAGGGAAAAAATCTTTAAATATAGCCTTTCATGGAAAGCATGCAATTTTTACAATTTGACCATAACAATTCGTAAAAGGGAAAGTCAATACTATTCTAGACAGTTTCTCAAGCTCTTTGCAAACAGTATAATTAAGGAATGAATCAAGATTTTAAAGAAAGCTTGGAAAAGACTTTTTGAGCTCTGTGTAATTATATTAGGCAAGACTAATTTATAGCTAGGGCAAAGTTTTTGAACAAAAGCCAACCAGCTCTGAATCTCAGGTGACAGAGTTAAGTATTTCCCTTTACTGATTTGCAAACATTGTTCAACAGGTAGGAAAGAAGGGCATTTAGCAGCTAAAGCAGTAGAAATAGATATGTAAGACCACAGGGCTCATTTCTGAATCTGACCTGATAAGCTTGGACAAGTCATTTCACCCCTGTGTGCTACAGTTCAGCCCAGCTGTATTGTGTAGGGTAAATAAATAAAATCAGTTCTTTATATAAGCACAAATTACTCTCTTGGAGAAACTATATCTCTTTGTACCAGATGAGAACTTGGTTCCTGCTGCTTAATGATGTTTCCTAGTGTCTTGAGAAGACACCAAAAGATAAGTCATTTCTTATATTCAGAGGGCATGATGTCTGTTATCTTTTAGAAGGTAAAGATAGCTTAGAAAAGTACTATATCTTTTAAAAAAGAAGCCATTAACAGCTTATAATGGTGGTGTGTCTCTAGGAATTTCCCCAGGAAACTGTCCATAGAGGAGTACTGTTGTTATTACTAGCATAAACCAAGCGAGATGTTCTCACGATTGTGGGTTGCTAGAGACAAAACTCAGCTGGTATTTTTGTTAAATGCATCAAGCTCTGGAGCACATAGTGTACAGGGACTTGATCTAACTAAAGAAAACTTTGGCAACAACGATGCTGCCTGTCTTTGCCAAAAGAGGAATTGTATCTTTCTTAAATTTATGAAAAAAAGAAACTTAAGTGCTTCTAATTGTTGATGCACCTGCTACCCCTATGCTTATGTGCTACTTGATTCTTTGTTTTATGGGTACTGTGTTGCATTCTGTGTGGTTTGGGATTCTTTTTCCATGCTTATCTTCAACTCTGGCATTTCTGAGTCCCTCCAGAGCAAAGAAAATACTAGATTTGGATATACAGCTGATAAATGCCTGCATACTTTGGTGTGCATGCTGCAAGTAGGTGAAGAGGGGATGTCTCCACCAAAGAAGATGAAGCACTCATTTGCAGATGAGACTTTTGTAGTTCTTCAGTCTACAAAAATGTGATTGGCTTAGGACGCAGGGTTACTTCCGTATTTTAGGGTACTCAGGTGCAAGAGTAATGTGGCTATTTGGTAGAAAAAGTTAGAATGCTTGGAACACTAAGACATGCACAACCCCCCCTGTTGTTTTTGCTATTTTATTATTTTTATTGTTTTATCATTTTTAATAAAACTGCTTCCATACTTCTAGTGATTTACAACATGCAGTTTAACTACTATTAATATTTTTAAATTTTAGAACTGGCCCAGTTTATGACATGTTATGACCTGTAAAGCTTCCAAGAGATGTGAGTTATCACAGAGGTTTGTGGGGAGGAAAGCCCTGCCTGTCTGGTGATGGTGTCTGTCAACCCCTGTGGAGGTACAGCCAGTGTCCATGCCACTGCTTTCATTGCAAACAGGCAGGCAGAGAATCTTAACTTCTAGTCAAAAGATATCATAAGAAATGGAAGTGAAAGGCACGAAACTAACAAGTTTTCTGTGCAAAGATCAAGGTTAAAATAGAGATCCTAATGTAGGTACAGTTGCACCAATTCAGTTCCTACAAATGTATAGTTCCCACTGTCTTAGATCACTGAAAGACATGAGAGAGAAAGCATCATTTTCAACAGCTTGAGCCATGGGACATTAAACCAATGGGAAAACTTTAAGTGAATTTTGATTTGGTCCCCACTCCTCACAGTGATGCGATACACTTCCTCCTGAGCCATACTGCGGAGAGGAAGATTCTTCTTCTCAGTCCCTGTGTGCTGATGAGGAGGGCACCATCCTGTCACGTCAGCCTTGACACAAACTCACAGGCAGAACTATAGGTGTCTCTTCTTCCCCAGGCTGCCTCTTACTAAATTTGTTTCCAGTTGGGTCTATAGACAGCACAGAAGGCATTCAGCGAGACTTCCTGCTTTTATTTGACACGAACAGTGACTTCCACTTGATTCAATCACTGCTTAATCTGATCCTCCATTTAATTTTATCAAAACTGTAGTAATCAAATAATTTGTACTAAAAACAATATAACTTCCACTTGTTTATTCCAATCAATTTTAATCCTTTAAGGCACAAGGTTTATTGGATAATTTGATCAGCAGATAACAAAAAGCTGTCATTAAACCTACCAGGAAAGGCCATAACACAAAAAAGAGAGTAAAAAGGTTCCAAGGAGAGCTCATAATAAAGAAAATATACAGTAATATACTGTTACTTAGAAATCATTCTGTGCACAATGAAAGCTAAGAACTGTCCTGCTGTTCACAAGATAAAAAGATCAATAGCATATTTCGGTCAAGAGATTCCTGGTGATGAACTGCATTGAAAAGGGGAAAATAACATAATTGGATGCAGGAGACTTTGTCTTTGTTGAGGCTGACCCACCTGAATGAATGCACGTCAGTGTTTAAGCTTCCCCTCTGTGCAATAAGCCTTCTTCTTCAAAAGCCAAAAACAGCCAAGAACTTATATTTCCATGGCATGCTGTTTGTTTCTTGCTGTGTGAAATAAAATACAATCTCTTGGTTCATCGATTGTTCTCCTCCCATGACTGTGCCACATTTTTTCCTCACAGGTCAACACCTTCATCTCTTTCGTGTTCCCCATGGTCGTCATTTCTGTGCTGAACACTATCATTGCCAACCAACTCATGGTCATGTTCAAGCAGGCTGCCCAAGAAAACCAGGTTTGCACTATCGGAGGGCAGCAGACGATGCTCAGCATGTCCATGGAGCCCAGCCGGGTGCAGGCCTTGAAGCATGGCGTGAGGGTCCTACGTAAGTACTCACACACTTCAGCACTGAGCAGGCTAGAGGTGTCTATGTAAATGTGCTTTGATGAGTAACAGATTGAAATTGGTAAACACTTTTGTTCAAAACATACCTTCAACGAAAAATAGCTTTTTTTGAATCCCCGAAGTGCCCCCAAATGATTCAACATTTCCAAAGTTGTCTGGTTTTCTTCTCATAGCCAAAATTTGGGGGAAATTTTTTTTTTCCTCTTTTACTGTCTTCCCTTCTTCTTCAATTTATTGTTGAGTTGCCAAGAGTTTTTTAGAGAATTTTATCATCTATTTTCCTTTTTATTTTCTTTTTCTCTCTTAGTCACTTTCCTCAGTCCTAATCTTCATTTAAAGGATAAAAGGAAGTTTCATATTGAAAAAGGGAGCAAGGGAGAGAGAGAGATTTAGACACTATTTATTGTGTTCAATGGAGCAGAAGTTGAAAAATGAAAATTCTGAATTTAAGAAAAAAAATCATATTCTGTGAAATAGAAACAACTTGAGAATAATGTTTTCCTGTTTTGTTTTCTACTTTTGGCCAGCTCCAGTCTGAATACCTCCCTTTCATATGTTGCTGTTTTCAGATTGAGTGGATCAGGGAATTGGCATAGTTTAAAAACCAAAAAAACTCATCTTGCAGGATTGGTTTTGAATGGATGGACTTGAACATTCATCTCATTTGGATTCATTAGGTGCATAAGCCATTATGCTGGAGCAAAAGAGGAAGAGCAAGTGCAGCAAAGTGAGGGGTGTGGGCTGTGCACTGAGTCCAGAGTAGCTAGGAGACACAAAGGTAGTGTTTTTTCCAAAGACAGCACGTCCCGGAGCTACGGGGAGAGAGGCAGAGGGCTTTGCAAAAACTAGCTACAGTCTCAATGTAGAAATGCACTTTAAGCATATTCTTAAATTGATTCCTTTTCCAGAGAGGGCTTCATTACAGGCTTAGAGCTAAATATGCATGTAAGTGCCATCCTGTGTAATTATGCTCCTCATTAACCAAAATTTAAATACCAAGTCAGTTTAATGATATCTCCAGTTTTGCTAACAGACTCATATGGGACTTGGATCTGTATTTAGTGATACATGCAAAACTTTTAAAACATTCCGAATTGCCTGTAGAGTGGACTCATAGCACAGAATTTGCAGCCAGGTTAACATTATCCACAGTGAATTAGACACACAAACTCCTGTCAGCTGTTATGAGCAGAGACTTTCAAAACTCAGTGTTAATGGGTTTCTTTCTCTTGCACTCAAAGAAAAAGAATTGCTGTGATGGTGTTCTCTGCTTTATTAAAGGTGTATGGAAAATCAATTTTCCTCTGAAGATATACACATAGGAGAAAAGAGTTTCTCGCAGTCATAGCTTTGACTCAAATTTCAAATTTCCTCTCTCTGTTGGAAAAAAAATGTGACCAAATGACTCAGATTTTTAAGAAAAGGTTTCTGATCAATTCAGTCTTTTTCTAATGTTTCTCCTCTTCAAAACTAACTCCCAATTGTTTCAAATGTGAAATAATGCTAAAATGTAACTTTCTGTTGCTTTGCTAGCAAAATATTTTTCACATAATCCTATATACTAGATATTTTATAATAACCCAGAGATAACTTCACTGCACACTGGAAAACTTGAAGTGAGACCGTGACAGAAGCAATCATTGTACTCTCTGCAATGACACTTACTACTGCATTTACACATAACCAGGGTCAATCCATCTGAACCTCCTGTGTTGCTCTGATTAGTACAGCAGCAGATTGCATGTCTTCTCTCTCCAAAAGCTTCCAAAACCAGCCTACACGGTACCATATAAACACACTACTCTAAAAAATATCTCAAATAGGGCTAAATATTAGGGCCAATGTGTGATAAGCAATGCCTAGTAGCTCCAGATGAATTCTGACCATGGTGGGAGAGGTCCCTGCTTCTCCCCAAGTCCAGTGCCTGGCTGTGGGGGAAGGTGACTCAGATTTGTATCCTTTTCTGGGAGCGAAATGTCTCACTATAACCATAATGCTGTAGATTTCTCAAAGTACACACATGGTCCTCTTTTATTCTGCTTTTTCATTTGGTTTTCATTCTTTTTTTTCTTCATTTTTTTTTTTCTTTCTTTNTTTTTGGCTTGTGCTTGTAAATAGAACTCCTCAAATCCCACAGGGCTGATGATTTTTTTAAATGGATGAGATGGATGACAAAGGGGATTGAGCAACGCAATATTTTTTGCGTGTCCCGGTGATCTGTGCTGGAAGCCAGGACTGATTTTTGGGATTCCTTTCATGAGTTGCAGTTCTGCTCCCACAGTACATTGCACTCAATGGTTTGCAAACTCTAACCAAATCAAAATACACAAGAAAGACATTTTTTTTGTCCCAAACCAAATCAGTATGCATCAGAAATTTCAAGAAAAAGCCTCATTTTGTGGCACTTCTAGATGAATTTTGCAGCCCTTTGAGGACTGGCTAACTAAACATTTTTCAGACAAATTCCCAAGCCCTGCTCTGGAAAACACCTTCATACATATTTCACATGCAATAAAAGGTTCACATATGTACATTCAATTACTGCAGTTGCTCAAACAACATTTCTAGCTGTGAGCAGAAATGGCCATTTATTAACTGCTCAGATGGCTATTCATAACTGTATGGAGAAATTAGACAAAATTGTGATCAGTGTGGATGAAGACAGAAAGAGGGGTTTTTTTATTCATCCGAACAACCTCAATCAGAGTAATCATAAATCATCTTTTCCTTTTTGCCTTTGCTCGTTGATAATATAAAGCTAAGGAACAGACTTGTTCACACATACAGACTCTCTGAGGAAGAGCTTCCAAATCAATTCAAAAGCAAAACTGGCCCAGCATTTTAATGATTCAGTCAATAGCAACTTTCGCCTTTCATATAGGGCTTTATTCCCTTTCTTTTTCTGCAGAGCTTTGGTTCAGACAAAGGTTAAATAAAAGATCCTGAACTCAGGAATCAGTTTGTACTGTGGATGTCTTCATTAAATAAGACGAGGAAAAGACCAAAGTATCTGGAAGCTTAAAATGACGCTCGAAAGAGCAGAAGCTGTTCAAAAACAGTATCCAAAACAGCTGCGCAGTGCCGGGGCCCTGCCTCGGGCGCCAGGCCTGCAGGTGTTAGCGGCTTCCTCGCCTGTTTCTTGGCGCGCCTGCCTGTTTCCATTTAGCTGCCTTTTCTGGCTTCAGCCACAACATCTCACACCCAGCTCTGTCCGGGGGACGCGGAATCAGCACAAAGTGGGTGAGATGGGGCAGCGCGCAGCCCTCAGCGGTGTCTGTGAGGCAGCACGTCAAATAAGGCACAGGCGTGAGGCACAGGCGTGAGGCACAGGTGTGAGACAGGCATGAGGCACAGGCGTGAGGCACGGGTGTGAGACAGGCATGAGGTACAGGCGTGAGGCACAGGTGGGAGGCACAGGCATGAGGCACAGGT
>NW_028186534.1:11492164-11492288 GCF_003343005.1 Rhea americana
GGTGTGAGACAGGCGTGAGGCACAGGTGTGAGGCATGGGTGTGTGGCACAGGTGGGAGGCACAGGCATGAGGCACAGGTGTGAGGCTCGAGTGTGAGACAGGCATGAGGCACAGGTGTGAGGCT
>NW_028186534.1:11492517-11567304 GCF_003343005.1 Rhea americana
CAGGTGTGAGACAGGCGTGAGGCATGGGTATGAGGCACGGTGTGAGGCGCAGACACGAGGCACAGACATGGGGCACAAGTGTGAGGCACAGATGCCAGGCACAGACCCAGCCAAGGTGCAGATGTGAGGCACATCCCCGAGGCGCGTCCCTGAGACACATCTCCAAGGCACATCCATGAGGCACGTCCCTGAGGCACGTCCCTGAGGCGTGTCCCTGAGGTGCGTCCCTGAGGCGCGTCCCTGAGGCGTGTCCCTGAGGTGCATCCCTGAGGCACATCCATGAGGCACATCCATGAGGCGTGTCCCTGAGGTGTGTCCCTGAGGCACGTCCCTGAGGCATGTCCACGAGGTGTAGGCACGAGGCACATCCATGATGCACAGGCACAAGGTGCATCTGTGAAGCTCGTCCGTAAGGTGCGTCTGTGAGGCGCAGGCACCCGCACGCCTCAGCGGCGCCCTGGCTGCAGGAGCACGCTCGCGTCCCTGAGGAGGGGGCAGAGAGCTGAGGCTGAGGAAGAGCCATCAAATAAAAATCCACCAGTTTTGTGTTTACATCATGCAGAAAGGCTCTTCTTTGCTAGCAAGCATGAGCGAAGTCTGGTTTTGTTTCATTTTTCAGATGCGCTTGATTATTATGGGCTCGATTCTCATTTACTTCTGTTGTCTGTTCCTTTAACTTTTCTTTTTCTTTAATAAAGCAGACCTCTCAGCTGTCTGGAAAGTAGCAAAAATAAATGTGGTTTATCCATGGTTTATACTGGGCTCCATATAGTCAATACCCTGTACCCAGCCTGTACCCTTCCTAGTTTATGGAAGACAGAGGGAAAGGAAAAAAGATGCGTGACCATGCTAGTAAAACTACTGGCATAAAGTCAGAGCTTCATGGGGGCAGAGTATTTTCTGTTTCCAGAGATGAACTTTGGCATGGGGTACATAAACATTGATTTTTTTTTAAAGGTGAAAAGCAAGGTTTTTTTATGTGTCAGACTACACAAAACCAGTGCTTAATTTTGCAGTTCATAGCGTGCAGAGTTGTTTGCTGACAGCCAAGCAGTAAATACCTTCCTTCCTTCCTCCAGATCTAATGAGATTTATTTATTTACACCAAAATAGGAGCTGAAAGTGGTCATGCTAACAGCTTCACTCAAAGCTTCCACATCCCCATCTTCCTCCTCTTTGCTAGCGGTTATGTATTTTCTTGGCTCTATCTGACTTTTGTTGTGTACAAAATAATTAGGGAGATGGGGATCAAGGAACATGTCAGCCCTGTTGCCTGTGAGCCAGCTCATTAATCCATTACGTGTGCTGATTTCTGATTGCAATTCTCTCGCTGCTCCAGTGTTCACCAGGTGCAAAGCTCCAAATTCGGAGCTCCTGGCATGGGCAGCTCTCCAGCTCTTTTGTGCGGGTAACTCTGGGCAGCTTCTGTCAGCGCTGCTGCTAAAAATCTTTTCCACCAAGAGAATCCTCCTTCATCTATCTAATATTCCTTGCATTTCTCCTATTATAAGCTCCCACCAATCTTTATTACTCCCTGGTTATATTGCAGGAGTACTGAGAAGCTGAGTCTCTTTGGCACTAGGTGATGCTTCCTGGAAGGGTGAATCCTCTCGAACTACATATCCTCATACACCAATCATTTCATGAGGCAGAAAACATCCTAAATAAATCCGAACTAAGTCCCAGGTCTTATGCACAGACACATACATACCCCTCATAAAAAGCAGCCTTCAGCGTATAAAATCTCACATGCACAGTCCAGATTATTGCATACTATATCCAGACATATAGAGGCAATATAAATCTTTTCTGGTCTCAGTTTTGCATTTCAAAGCAGCTACTCAAAAACCAGGACTTACTGGAGCTTGGCTCAGGTTGAAAGCACTGTTTGGCCATCGTGACTTCTCCAAAGGGATAGCTTTGTGACATGGACTAATTGCCCCAATCTGCACACAAGCCTGCAGTCCGTTCAGCAAATGCAAAGAGAAATCACTCTCCTCTGAGCATCTTTCATCACTTTTGTGATTGCCTGTCAGATCATGATTGTCTGTCAGATCGGTTACTAAGTGAAAGGAAAGAAAGAGTTATTGAATGACACAAGCAGAGCTCTGATAACAATGTTGAGACAAGCTGATGGGCATTGAGGGGAGGTTTTGTGTGTCCCTGGATGGACATCAGTTAAGCTTATTAAAATGTGATCAGTTCCAGGTAGAATTTTCTCTGTTACAAAAGTTGCTTAATGAAAGTAATTGTAAATCACTTAGAGAGGCTCAACCAATTAAAATACCATCCATCAATCTTCCACAGCTGTCTGGGAGATGCCTTAGTAAGATTCTTTTTAGAAGATAGAGCCAAACCATACTTTTTTACTGAACCTCTAATAATTTAAAAATTGAAAGTATGAGCCTAGAGTATCTATGTTTTTTTAAGGAATACTGGTCAAAAGCCAGGTATTAATGAAGTATCCATACATCCTACATGCTTCATTAACTTATACATGAATAATTTCCCTTCTGAAAAAATGTTCTGAAGAGTTCATTCATTTCTCTTCACTGATGTTCTGAGTTTGAGCTATCTGCCTGAGAAAGAGGCTACTGCCACGAGATTTTGTGCAACCATCGAGCAAACAGAAATAGCAAATATTCTGCAGCCACAACTCACAGAAGACCTACACTCTGCAAATCTGCTGCATTAACAGTCCTTTTTCATAATTAATATATTCTAAGGAAATCAGATTTGTCCATGAATCATTTCCTTCACAAGAAAGGAACTAAATGCATAATGACTGTTTGTATCCCTAATGAAAAGTTTGAACAACTCCGAGCAGAGTTCAGCAAAACCCTTGTGACATTAAGCATGAGTAGAAACTGAGTTTAACAGTTGAAGTGTCACACTGAAATTCAAGAGGATAAATTAGCTCTCTAACAGTTGTATATATTTCTCAGAGATGTTTGTACTTGTAGGTTTACTTTACAGCCTGCCAAGTGACAGAAGAGAACAGTATCAGAGCAGTGTGTAAACACACACTGTAGAGCAGAAATGCAAGCATGGCTGTACCTCTTTGGACAGGGAGACCCTTTTCTCCCACTTCTCTAGAGGCTTTCTGCCAACTGTTGCTTTGGTTGCGTTGCAAGCTGGGCTGGGGAGATATTTCTCCGGGCACTTAGACTCTAGTGACTGCATCTTCCAACACAACCTTAGAGTGGGTCATGCCCAGCAAGTAGATTTTCCAGGTATTAAACTCTGTCCATATGAGTGTTTAAAAAGTTAACTAATGTATTTTCAAACATCAGATCTGGCCAGGGCCTTAGTCACTTCAGAAGCAGGCAGCACAGGGTTCCCACCAGCAAACTGAAACAGTCTGAAGACATGTGAAACTCAACACACAAGAGGAAGGAAGAAGAGAACTGCAAAGGATTCCAGTTTGGGTTATATCTGCTTTTGCAGAATAAAGAGAGACTTGAATCTGATGAGAGGATTTTGGTTCAAGAGAAGAAGACAAGAGGCCTTTTCTGTCCTTCAAAGGGGAATCTTTCTTTCTTCTTCCTTCCTTTCCCTCAGAACATCCTGATGTCCCTGGGGAAAATATCACAAATGAAGTTTAAACTGAATCAGGCAACTTCTTTATTTTCCCATAGACAAAAACTAATCATTGCAGGAAATGAGGAACACTCCCCCATTTGCACTGGGTCGTCAAGGAAGTGCTGCTATGCTGAGGCCTCTTCTGAAAATTTCTTTTAATCTTCATTTTCTGCCTTGTTCCTTATGGACAAAAGCCAGGCCTCAACGGTGCCAATGGGGGCAGGAATTCACACTTGTTTTCAAACCTATGTCAGCTGAAGCAACTAAAAATGGGGTTGGGAGAACATAGCCTGAGTGAAATACAGCAGTTTTATTCATGATGGATTTTTTTTCCATTCACTGTGCTGTCCCTCTGTAGTTAAAGAAGATGCATTTAGAGGAGTAGAGCTCCTTTCAAAAGAAATAGGATTTTCCACACCTTAATCCAAAAAAGAGACACAAAAAGGAAACTATCTTCTAACAGCAGGGAAAAAAAAAGAAGGAAAATAATATGAAAAGATAAAAAGCAGATCTCTTGCTGCTAGGAATGAAAATGAAGAAGTCAAATGTAATGTTTACACTGCTGAGTAATACATAGGATCGGGGGTTGCATCCAGCAAGATGCTAGGTACCTTCAGTGGTATCTTACAGAGCTATCATCCCAGGCCTATCGCTATTCCCAGCTTTACCTTGCTTTATTTTCTCTGGACTTTATTAGTGCATGTCCCCAATCTCTGCTGGTTGTTATTCACTTTTATGGATATCCTTCTGCAGCCTTGTGACCCAAATACCAACATACACAGTTTTAATTTTATTAGGCTTGCACCCATCCTTGTAACTGCCATAATCCCTTGTTTGGGGCCTGCTGGTATAAATATTGCCTACGACCTGTCAGGCATCATGTTAATATAAACAGTGCCTCGAGGTTTAACTAGGCAGTGCCAACTACGTCTATGCTTGGCCCAGCTTTTACCATCTGTCATATCAAATGGTACAGTGGTATTTGTTGCCCTTTGCAATAGATTCTCTTGTAATGACATCAACTAAATAAGCATATAAAACCCAGAAGCTTTGAATACACAAAGCCTGTTTCTCCAGAAATCAGCATTAATACAATTCCTAGATATGAGCACTGTGACACAATCTTACATGTTATTCAGTACCAGAAAGAGCGTGCATTCCTTGAATGGTGTTGAAGACACGTGGCTGCTGATGCGGTGAAACTCAAAAAGCTGAGAGATTTCATTCAGATGGGGCAAATACAGCCCGACAGCTTCTGCCTTTGCTCAAAAGTTACAACACGCTGCTCTCCGGCTGTATGCATCACAGCTCCCCTTGCAACGCAGAGAAAAAGAAATAAATTGGTCAAACTGGGCTGAAGGAATGAGAAGGGTGGGCCCAAGGAGAGCCCTCAAGGAGGGCTGCCCCAGGGCCCCAGCACTGTGACTTGCTCTGACCTGGAGGGGAAGAAGGAGGCAGGACAGGGAGGAAAGTACCTGCCCAAGGCATCCTACTCCAGCAGCCCCTTCTACCCTGGGGCAGTGCTAGTGCTGTGAGTCGTTCTGAGCCTCAGAAGAAGGGCAGACGGACCAAAAATCTCTTTTCTCTCTGTAGCTCCTGTATTCAGTCAAGCTGGCCTCCAAATACCTGTCCAGGCCTTTTTACACATGATTTATTTCTCCACATTCGTGCTTACACAACCTAAGGTTTTCAGAGAGGTTAGACATGGAAAAGGCCTGTGAGGTCATTTAGGCTGTTTCCCAGCCATAACCACAGGATGAACACAAAGTAAAATAAAATTCTCAGTATAATCTAATATAATTTAACTTCCAGGACTGCTTCCACATCCAGTTTAGTCTGAAAATCAAGACTGGCATAGTTTAAATCATCTTTTGCAAAATGAAAAAGATGTCACTCAAAATTTATATTTCTCTCTGCAGGGCTTCCTGTGCAATAAACAAACAATAGCTAGTGTCTCCTCCTCCCCTCTTTCCTCTCTTGCTCCCTTCTTACTTGAGATTTAGTTCCAACAGAAAATAGAGACAAAATTAGACAAAATATAGACCCACAGGATGTAATAATTCAAGACTTAATGTACTTTTAAATTGGAAGTTTGATTTAGAAGGGAAATGAAAATCCAGCCGCGTAGAAGAATCATTCCCAGGTGGCCGCTGCACTCCTGGGCTTCACTGCCTCCCTCTCCACTCCCACAGGCCCTGGCCTTGGGTTGCCATGTGGCACCTCACTTGCTTAAGTGTTGGAAATATCAGCAGTTCACAGAGCCAGCCCTGCTTCTATTAAGACCACATTTGCAAATAATCAGTTAATTAATGAGAAATGGCAGAAAGGCCTGATCTTGATGCAGTGGATACACATGCACCCTTTTGATGTGGTACAGCTGATGCAGAACCAGGTCCACAGAGTGGGGGAAACAGTCATGTTCCTTCCAGTACTGATGCCACTAGATAGAGACAAACAAGTGACCAATTTTTCTTTCTTTTAATTACAAATTAGGGGCATAAAAACTTCTCCAACCTTGCAAACACCGTTCTGGAGAGTCTCCCCTCCATGGGGGTGGGTTGAGCCCTTCCAAGGGGGTTGCCCAGGCAGTACTCAGCTCCACCAAGCCAGCTTGCCCTGTCTCATCCCTACCTTCCTGAAGTAACCCCAAGACGGTGCAGAACAGGTCCTAGGGCCAACAATAGTAATAAAAAATTTTGACAGCAACTTTGTTCAGCATTAGTTCTGCAACTTACCTCTTTCCTATGATAAGTATGTGCTTAGGGAGGTGGAAGACAGCAGCAAAAGGCACCAGGTGTCTGCGAAAAGGGCACTTTCACTCAATGTTAGATGAAAGTTAACACATTCCCACATTTAAAATTCATCTGTGGGGATGGCACCCACTAGGGAAGGACTGCCACCTTAAACCTGCTTGATCCCTTATGATAAAATTGAAATATAAGGATTAAGGGTGACAGACACAGGTCAGGGAGTCCCAATCTGAGCAGCACAGAGGCCCATGGTACAAAAATGTGAGGTAGAGAATCCTTTCTGATATGCAGCACAGCATGCTACCATCTGGGATTTTAAAATCAGACCATAAGTGTCTCCAATGCACTTAGCTATGTGTTTAATAGATTTTTAATTGCAGAGTGATTGCACGTAATATTACAGAATTACCACAGATTGCTTAATTGACTATTTGTTTGCTGGGGTTAAGCAGTTATTTTTTCAGTCTATGTTTTTGCTGGTGTAGATCCCTGCCTCCGTATTATTTGACACAGCACTCTCCAAGCTACAGAAGCATAGGTCTTTTACAAGAAGGAAAACAGTTTCAATTAACATGTTCGTAAATTTAACAGCCAGATGTGTAGGATTGTTAAAATTTATTCCAGAAAGAATCCAGCTCATGCTGTTTCTAAAGAGCTACATGCAGTGATAAGCACCTGGGAAGCGCCAGTCCATGTAGGTTGGTGCAAAAATTATCCAGACATCCTTGTGCATGTAGCTGCACTGTCTCTCTGCCCCAGAAGGGCTTTCTGCATCCCTGTGGGGACATCACAGCTCTGTTACCTCTGACACGACACTTCCCACTTCTCCTGTGCCACATTTCATTTAGGGTCTGTCCCCTCTGAAATCCAAAGCAAAGCTCCTTGGGGCAGGATCAGGCACAGGTCAAATTCATTTGCTTGATTGTGTCTTTTTAGACTGACTGAAGAGCTGCAGGCTCTGTAGCGATGAGTTATGGCTACGATCACAATGACTGCATAGTAGACAAAAATATTCAGATCAAAATAATGGATTACTGGGACAAGAGAATAAAAACAGACCCTCTAGCCTTCCTTCCAAAACACATTCCTTCAGTTGCCTTAAACTTTATCAAATAAATGGCTCTTTCCACATTCTTGGAAGATGCTTTCATACTTCATGCAGCCTGATACTAAAGGAGTATAGCCCTCTCCAGAGTTGTGGTTATATGTTTCGTAAAAGAAACAGCACGTGGAGCTGAAGTAAGGCTGCCAGGAATTCTTGAATCTCTGTATGAACTCGGCAGTGACTCTGCCAGCAGTGGTACTTGCAAAAAGAGGGCACAGACCCTTCTTCCCACAGCACACCACTGTCAGAGCTGGTTACTGAAGCCTCCTTGTGTCTTTCAGCTGCATAATGGTGATGGGAAGACACAACCAGAGCCAGAGGCTCTCCTCGTGCGCTGCATTCTCCGAGGGAAGCAAGGCTGCTTCCCTGCTGCCCTCCGAGTTAGGGCGTAGTCCCCAGGGGAGGAGAGGGACAGGGTTTGGAACATGTCCGCAGCAATTTTTTCAATCCCAAGGCAGAAGGGAAAACACCCTTTGCTTCCAAATACCAAATCTACATTGCACTGTTGGTATGTCAACCTGTGAGAGAGGTTTGCTGCTTGCTATCCCTTTACAGGTCACATAAAGGACAAGAGTGATGTGGCCTTTATTCTCTGTAGAGCAAATTTGAGATAAAAAATTAACATGGTTATTTTATTTAGCCTTGATTTTCTTCATGGCTTTTATTGTGTTATGTTTTAACTGAGATTTCTTTATTTCCTGCTTGGATTCTGCCAGAATCCTGTTATTTCATACAGAGGTTGGAATATATATTACAAAAGGAAACACATCTTTCCCTTGATTGCCTGATTTATCTACTTTTTAATCTAGATTGATAAAATCTCTCTACCAATTGAGCTTTTATCCTTCAGAATTGGTTCATGTTAAATTTTATTTTCCATTGTCTGACATTGCTCAGCTAGAATCTGGAAAGAAAAACATAATGTCTTTCTCTGCTTACCTTTCTAATTAATCATTTTTATTATGGCAATGTCCACACCCAAACGTTTTGCACTCCCTTGCTCAGGTGTTGCACAAACGCAGAACCTAAGGACAATCCTGCCCCCAAGAAAGCAGCCTCTGAAGCTGTTAGTGATCCCAAGTACTGTGGGGACCACAGTCAGTGGCTCTGTGCCATGGATGTAGCTTCATGTAACAAACTAATGGGATTATAGTGCCCCCAATTCCCTGCCTACCTAGATGAAAAATGTATACTGACTGTCTCTGTGGGAACTTTAGACAAAATATCAGTGCCACAAGGGCATAAAACACAAGGGCAGAGGCAGGAACAATCCAATGTCACTTTAGCCAGAATCTGAACCAGGCATCAGTAGTCCTAGCAGTATCTTCTGTTCATAATGTCATTGCCTCTACACTTATAGCTGCTTTCTCTGATTTCTGTTGTACTTGCCTTTATACACATTTACAGGCTGGCTGTCCCTTAGGCTTATTAATGCTTTGCACAGCAGCAACGTAAGAACAAACAGAGGCTTTCCATGAACAGTTTGTGGTAATAAACACACACACAGACAGGTCCCTTTTTCACCTAAAATGAAGAATTGCACATTGAAAGTAATGGACTCTGTTTGTACCTTGCAGGTGCTGTGGTGATTGCCTTTGTGGTCTGTTGGCTCCCTTATCACATACGGCGGCTCATGTTCTGCTATGTCCCCTCCAGTCACTGGACAGAGTGAGTTGCAACACAAAATCCACACTCGCACCACCGTGCTGGGACAGGGAGGATGCTGGGCCCTTAGCACCTCGCCTCACGGCCTGGAGATGGAGAAGGAGATGGGAGAGCAAAGACGATCTCCAGACGAGGAGTTTGAGCCTCAGCCCCCTAATTGCTGTTTTGTTTCTTCTCTGGGATTTCTTGCTGGGATTGCTAGCCAAATTTACAGTCCTCATTTTAACATCTAAATCCCCTACATATGGGTGAAGGGAAGCATTAGCTTGAGCTTAAGTGCATCAGCAGCCCTTACTGCTTTCATTGAAGCCACAGAATTGTCCCCTGTTAACAACAGTGACAAATATTTGCCCGTGACAGTCCTTGGTAAAATGACATTTGGACTTAGGAGGGTTTATACAGTGCGTTGCTGTCTACATGACAGAAACATCCATCACTGGCCCTAGGATGGAACAACTCAAGTCAACACATGATTTAGTTCCACAATGGTACGTTTTCTAAGTGACAGGAGAGATTACACAGACAGGAAAATAACTGCACTGTTTACTGAGTCTAGGGTAGATTATTTACTTGGCTTTACAGGGAATGAATCAAAATTAAATACTAGCAGTTGTCTCTGAGCAGAAAATGTCCAGGTTCTCAGAGAGTTTAGGGATAGCAGGCTATGTGCAATTGCACACCTATGTCAAATGCACAGGCGTTGCTCACGGGTCTGACAGTGCCCACAAACGTTGTCTCAGCTACATGCACCTTTCTGCAGCATCAGACCAGGTTCCTATGCAGAGCAGTCGCAGAGCTGCCCATTAGTTCTGAATATGCGATTAAGTGCTAATGCTGTCTGGGAATACACACCCAGGTAACTTGAGGGGGAGATGGCATGAGAGGGGTTTGGTGAAAAATGTGATCTTCCATAAAGATCATCCTCCTACTGTGTTACATCCCTTGTGCTCTCTGGGACAGAGTCTGTTTCCTGCAATGAACAGGAAAAAAGAAAAAAAAAGAAAACATGTACATTACCAAAAAGCAGATCAACTGAGAGACATTAAAATTTCATAAACTCCAAGCAGAAATAATAATTTACAATACAGCAGTCTAATGAATAGCATTGTGCATCCAGCCATAGTAAAAAAACAAACCCTATATTTAAGCATAAAAACAGAGCTTTGGGCACTCAGTGGGGCAAACTTGTTTCTTGTTTGCTTTCCTATATGAAAAGCACTTAAAGCAGTAATCAATTATGTAACAGTTGCATTTACTCTGAGTAAGAGAGGTAGAGAATTTTGTCAGCAGTTAGTGTGAATTTATTCATAGTGGTTGCATTCAGATATTTTTTTCTTCTTTTAAAAGCCAAGAGTAATTTTAGGAAAACATTGAATTTACAAACATATTATGAATGGTGAACTATCAGGATGATGGTTAATAAGAGCTTGCAGCAGCTTGCCATAATCATCTATAAATGCATATGCCAGCTCCTGAGGAAGAGAAATCTTTGCTATATTAATTCTTTACAACTAAATAAAGAGACTCTGCATGTAAGAGCTGGGATGGGCTGCCCAGTACTTGCCAGTCCTGGGCAGGCTGTGTCTGGCACTGGTGAGGTACCCACCACAAGCTGATTTATCCTTTGTTAGGCACTGCTCAGAATAACAAAAGGTCTGCAGTTTCCACTGAGATAAATGATCTTGGGGAGCATCTTCCTGAAAATGAGATCTAGGTTGCTTATAAACCCTTTACCAACTCAGAACTGTTCACTAAACCTTGGCAGCCTTAGGTCAGCAGATGTGCGAATCAAGACTGAAACAGAATCTCCTCTTCCACTAAAAATAATAACCCTGGTTTTAAAAGCTGAAGGAGGATATTGAAGATCCATTAGCAGTAAGAGGTAACAGGCAAATTTAGTGGGAAGGCTGACAAAACTTCACCCCAAACCTGAAAATCCTTTGAAGACATGTGAATATATTTCCAAGAAAATAGAAGTCTAAAAGAAAAAAATTTAAAAAGCATTTTCCATCACTTCTAGCTGAAAATAATGTCTTTTGATAGTCAGCACAGGTTGAAAAAGCATGCTGCGATCAACATGCCATCCCAGAATACCAACTAATCCCAATCCAGGAACCCATTGAATGAGCTGATGCAGTTCTCACTGCCTGAAGGGAAGAGATAGCTACATCCGTTGTGGGATCTTAGTAATTCCACAGGCTTTGTAGAACAGAGCTGCAGAAAGAAAAGTCAGGCTAAAGTGTGACACATGCAAGACAGAAACAAATTTCCATGTACTTTCTTCTGTTTCAAGCATGTCTATTTTTGAAGAAAAAATGGATGCATGAAGTAAATATTACACCTGGCCTTAGGGAAAAATTAAATTTCTAACTATTAGGGATTAGGACAAGACCTCTGTAGAGACATTTGACCTATGTTTGGCCAGCCCCAGGTGGAAGCATGGTCCCCTGGTGGACCATGCACTGACACCCATTGGCAAGCCCATGTCCCTAACATGAAAGGTTAGCTGAAGTTTAGCTTGTGTTTTTCTCATCCTTGTGGCTTTAAATTAACTCAGTTCTCCTCAGGCTACTTAGATTTTTATCTTTTGTCTGTTCTTGCAGTTTCCTTTTTAACTTCTACCACTACTTCTACATGCTGACAAATGTCCTGTTCTATGTCAGTTCGGCAATCAACCCCATCCTCTACAACTTGGTATCTGCAAACTTCCGACAGATCTTCATCTCTACGCTCACGCTGCTGTGCCTGCCATGGAGGAAAAAGAAAAAACGACTCGCCTTCACCAGGAAATCCAATAGTATCTCCAGCAACCACACATTTTCCAGCCAGGTCACAAGGGAAACTACATACTGAAGCCAAAGGAGGAAGGGAAATGTATACCAATCTGGAATCAAAACTTGAGAGAGGCCTCTGTGACTTACATGCATGGTCTCCAAATTCACATAACACAATTGTGTTTAGCAAAGTCATTTTTGTTGGAAAAATAGGCTTTGTTCTGCCAGTAACTTTGAGGTTATGTTAAAGCATTGGCCTTGCCTCTTGTGAATAATGTCTACACGTTTTGTAACTTCAGTCTGGTGTAAATCCAGATGCAGTGTTAACTGGGAAGCCAAAACATGTTAAACGTAGGCAAATTCATACTGCATTTCATCCTTTTCTCAATGCAGAGATGCCATGATCACATTCAAGGGTTTGAGATCATTTCTCTTGGTGGCACTGAGCAGAGAGTCTGAAGAGGAGAAAGCCGTTTCTGACAGAAAGGGATGTTTTTGAAGGATGGACATACTCATCTATGAGATGTTCAGTTAATGAGGGGTGAAACACTCAGGGAGTCAGGTGATTGTTTTAAAAATACTTCTAAATTCTGATTAATATTACCTGGGTGCTCAAGAGATCCACTTTAACTCCTTGAAATTAAATAAGAACAGATGATGCCTTATCTAGATGAGGGTGGGTGTGGTCTGGAGGAACAGAAATCAGTGCTGGTTTTGGAATAAGGATCATCTTCTCCTTTAGCATATACATATAGTGCCTGGCATAGTGAGCCTCCACTCCTGCTGATATTGGTATTGCAATATGAATAAATAACTCTGGTAAAATCAAGAATACAGTATCTGGGCCCAGCTGGAGTGCTGAGAATGAACAAAGAGGGACAATCTTACTTTTGCCACTAGCCAAATCCTGTATTTTACCAGGGGAAAAAGTTAGCAGGTTTGCATTAAGAGATGAGGAAATTCCAGGCTCACGAGGGGTACAGGCTACAAAGATAAAAGCAACCTGCCTGAATTCTGTGGGATGGAAGGCCTTCGGATTTTTCCCATTCTTATTCCAGTTTTACTTCTTTGCACATTATTTTCACAAAGCTGACATCTCATAGGATACCAGCTATAGGTAGAGAAACCTCTTGTTCTACCTTTTCTTTTATTTCTTTTTGCTAACAAACCTGTTTGCATACTGATTTGTAAACACAAATCCACAGATAGCACAAATGAAAAACAGAAGAAGGTTGGGGAGTCTTAGCACTGAAACAGCTTTCTTTTAACAAGCCAGAGAAGTGGAAGTAAGAACTGTTGAGTCTGAATAAGTGATTCAAAAACAGAGGATGTGGTGCAGGGATCCTGTGGCATAAAGCTCCATAGTAAGTCAGACTGCTTGATACAGACAGTCAGAGGTTGTGCTGAGCCCTGACTATTTGCTTGCTCTAAAAGAAAAACAGGATCAAAATATAGAACACAAAACGTAACTTCTCTTCCTCTTCTTTATCCCCTTAATTCTAGCTTTGAATTTGAAAATTTTCAGCTGGCCAGGAAAGGTAGCCTGAGGTTTTCTGCCATATGGTTCTATCTCTAACAACAAACCATGAGATGCAACAAATTGCTCCAGAGCCTTCAGCACCAGAAATCATGGACCTCTGGGGATAAGCTAACAGGTTTTTCCTGCTGTCACAGCATGAGATGGGGATCTGCATGAACCCAGGAGCCCATCCGTCATCCTGTGCAACCTGTGCTGTGATTTTGCTATTAGCAACCTTGTGTCCTCTTTTATACCAGGGCAGAAACTAGATCAGTGCTGTCCCTGCCCACCAGCTTGTTGCCATGTTCCCTTGCTAGATGTATTCCTAAGATATCTTAGCCCTTGGGCAGTCTAAGTCAGAAACCCACCCAGTGACCTAGCAATTATACTCATGCAAAGATAATTCTAAAACATCCATTCAAGAAAATAAGTGTATTTTATTAAAGGTCTGGGCTTTTCCAAGGCTGTCACAAACTATTGCTAGCAATTCAAGCAGGCTCTAGAAAAGAAGTGAGCTGCACATTACATCAAGGTGGGAGGGCATTTTTAGTGAGGCTAAGTTTTAATCTAATCTAGAATAACTGTGAGAACAGTTATTTTCTGGTGGTAACAGCCATTGCTGTTCATTCTGCTGAAGCGCTCTCTGCTCTGAAATAATGAGAATCTCTGTAACGGGAACAGTACGGGAGGTGGGAGTCATCGCTGTGCCCTGGCGAGAGGAGGCTCTGTGCACATACCTCCACTCAGATGCTTCATTAGGATAGGAAGGCTTTCCTCTTTAGGATGACAAACCAGAAGCGCCATGTGGCTTCAGGTAATTCAGCTTTCCAGGCTTTGCCCATTCCACTGCTTCTATCACCTGAAGAGCACCCATGTTGTGCCCAGTGTTAGGTAGTCATTACATTAGATACATAGATCTAATCCCATGACCAGCTACATGTGGCCAATAGAACTCCCCTTCCAGTGAAGTCTGTCTTGCAACAGTGGAGGTCTGTTACTGATCCACTGAGTACCAGCGATTTTTTCCTGGTTCAGATAAGGTATCTCATGGGGCAGGCCCCATTGGTCTCCAGACAAAGAGAAAATGCCTGTGGAGTTGAGTGACAGCTTTCTATTCCTGAGACATTTATAACCTGGTCATTGCATAGACCTAGTGACCACAGTAAAACAAGCTACCATCAGCCGTGACATCTAACCACACCTACAAGCGATGGGAGATTTTTTTAATGCCTAGTACAAAATTACTCCAAAAGAAAGGGCTCAAAATAGAAATCAGTGGGACTTTAGTTTCTTCTGATTCAGCCAAACTACAGGCTCTGTCCTGTCATGCCTTCTCTTAATTTCTTGCCCTGGTTGTATCCAAACAGAGGGCAGAGATAACATTTGACAAAGCACTTTGCTTTGTGCTCATGCACAGTTGACTCCTCTTTGGTGAGAAAAACAAGTCATGGGGGGGAAAAAAGGTAGAAAGGAGGGTGATGTCTCTTTGGAAGAAAACTTTGAAGGAACCAGTAAATATTATCACTGTGTGTTAGAAATGGCACAAGCAGGTTGGAAGAAGGGGCTACAGAAGCCTATCCATATTGCCTTGTGGACTGTCTGTAAAATGTGTAAGAGTTGAAGAACTACAAATTGACCTGTTGATACATAGTTTACTCACTGTTTAGACCTTAATTTAATGTCTGTCTGTTGAAGTTCAGTCAGATTTTTATGAACGTGCAGGAGGACTGTAGCTGAGAGGGGCAGTCCCAAGGAGATGCAGGTTTACATGGGCACAGGGAGCACCGAGCACTCACGGTACCTTGACAGCTTCCAGCTGATAAAGCTGACAAAGGTGAGCTTGAAATGGAATAAATAATTTGTTGTGGACATCATCCATAACAGATCATCTCCACTGCTCTCACAGCTCCTGCACTAGCAAAGTCCAGGAACTATGAGCAGAGAAAGAGAAGTCTTAATGTCACACCCTAAATATTGACCTTCTGGGCAAGACACCATTTAAACGGTTCTGGAGAGGACCCAAATTTTTTAACTTCACCTCTAAATAGAATGAACAGCTGGGAGGTAGTTTCTGAAACCTCCCAAGGAAGCTGTAACTGTGTGTTGCTTTGACTTTCTTTAGGATTTAATATCCTATGTGTCTCAGTTGCTTTTGAATATCCACCTTTGAAATGTTAAACATTATTAATATGCTTGTTAAACACCAACCTGCTAAAATGTGCTTAATTATCTTAGAAAACACTGTACAAAGATTGTGATCTCACATAAGATGCTTGTCTTAGGTTTTCATTACTGAGATACACTAGGAGCTTACAGAATATTTAACCACAGCTTTGAGAAAGCTAAGGTTGGTTTTCAATTTGACATGAAAATAGGAACAGTCTGGAATTAAAATTAATTTATTGTAAACTCTTTCCACAATATTTTCTGGGCTCAAGTCCTGAAGAGTTGACTATATGGGGGGGGGGATTTATCCAAACAGTGTGCTGGCTTCTAAAACTCTTTCTTGCAGTTTAACACAGCCTTAATCTGAGATTGCAGGTCAAAGCTGCCTCTTCCACTGGACAAATATGATTACCTGCCTTGAGAAGTAGAAGTCACAGCTAAGTTCATCTTCTTCTGCCTCCACACCCAGTTCTGCTGTATATAACCTAGTTTTCATTCCACTGAGCTCAGAAAAGTGGGGGTAACTCTCCAAAAAACACCACAGTTTCCTAAAGAATGGTACTCAAGCAAAGCAAAAGGTACAGACTGCCTGGTATGTGCCAGGGATGTATGTAAGAAATATGATTCTCTTTCTCTCCATGCTATTTTAACAACAGTTAAACCACTAACCCAAAAAGGTTTAGCTGTCAGCCTAATCAAGCATAAGTGGCTTTTGCCACAGGACAAAGTATACAATCACGTTCCTTTATTCCTGTCTTGTTTCAATTCTCTATGGGCCGGAGAGGTGTGTCTGCACAGCATGCCGTTAATCTATGCAAATTTCCTATATGTGCTTTGAACCATTTGTTTCAACTAAAAAAAAAAATCCGCTGAGCCCACAGATATGAAATGCTGACAGATAGATGCAGAGAGATTCCCATCTGAAGAGACTCCATCAAGTGACCTCTTCAAGTATGATCTTGAGGTTTCATTCATGTCTGCAGTGTCAGGGCCACCCATCTGGCTGTGTGCAAAATCAGATTTCCAAAGTCAATATGGTGTTCAGAAATTTCCCCTAGACAGGACTTTCTTACCAAAGGCCTCACACCACTGAATGCTCTGCTGAGCTGAGCTCGTCTTTTTTTTGTAAAGTGCATGAGATCTCTCTTCAGTGACTGTGCCGCGAAGAAGAAAACTAAATGGAAAAGTCAGAGTTAGCAGGATGCATGCTGTAAACACGGCAGTAGCAGGACCTTTCCATTTATAACATCAAATGTTTAGTGAAATTAAAAAAAAAAAAAGAATATATGCTACTGCTGCAGACGACTTATGTTGCAGATTTGAACTGAGCATCTGTGTGGCTACCATTTGTACGTGACCGTTGTAAGGGGACACACACTTGTACAGCATGGGAGAGCTGGAGTTTTCATGTGCAATATGCTGAGTGTTAGTCTGATACCCTTCTGATTGTGCTGTTTGGTAACTGTTTAAAACAAGCTGTGTCTACAAGAAATCTGTCTGATTCTTAAAAATGCAGCTGAACAACTTCTGTTTTCAGTTTGAATTGGTTGAGTGGGAAAGCAGAAATTGCTAATCCAGTATTTCATGATGCTGTGTCCCAGCTTTGTGATCGAGAGTCCCTTCCCCAGCCACGCACTCTGAGAATCCTGCACGTTGTACTTACGGTGAACATTTTTTTAAAGTGCACCTTTTTTTTTTCTGAAATAAAAAATGTTGATGTGCTTTATCTTCCGTGGCCTGTTGCGCACTGGGAATAATGAATGTTAAAAGTGTGTCAGCATCGCCTTTGTAATAGCTACTATGACAAAGGGAAGGAAGCGGGCTGTGAAATCCTTTTGTGTAGCATTGGGAAACGCTCTTAAAATGTAACATGCTGTTATTGATACTGTATTTACTGATCAAATTGCAATGAAACAGTTACTTCCTGGTATTAGTCTTTGTACTGTACAGTATTTTATTCTACTTTATTTTATTTTTTTTTTATTTTGTCATTTATTGATCCTAAGAAATAAATATCCAAATTTAAGGCTTGTACTTGTTGTACTTGAAATGGCAGCCGTGAGTTTACCACACAGTCTGCTTATCGGAACAGGCTATCTCATCGCCCTTGAAGTGAACATTGCTTCTCCTCTGCAGAAGAGCCCTCTGAGCACGCCACTCCCAAAGCCTGCAAGCTGGCTATTCAGCACACACGCAGCACCCGAATGCCAGCTGCTGCTTGCATCTGCAAGCAAGCAAACAAACCGGGGAACAGCTCTGGCTAGATCTGAGTGAGTCTCAGATCAGCAAATTCCACCCTGAGAAATCCCTCCTAAGAGTTGGTAAAAGCAGACCGAGATTCTTGCTGGCTGTCAGTCCCGCTGCTGCACTGTTAGGTGCTGCGCTAGGGAGCATCCAAGCCCCTTTTGGTTGAGCCCCTGGGCTTCAACACACCCAAGTCTAAAGCATGTGAGTGGCGATCTTCTGGGCTTGAGGAAAGACCTGTGTTGCACAGAGGAGAGAGGCTGTGTTGAGATATGCGTAGTGCAACAGATGTCTTGTTGCTTTCTGAAATCCTGTTTTGCTTTTCTTGTCCTCTTGCCTTCCCCTGCTGTAGAGCATACTCTAAAGACAGTGAATCTTGGCCATTATTTCTGCAGCAGCTCTGCCTAGAAAGCTCTGACGAGCTCAGGCCTTATTCTGCTGGGAGCTGGACACACATGGCAAAAGAGACAGCTCTTGCCCCAAAGAATTTGCTGCTGAAAGTCGAAGCAGGTTGACCACACCATAACTGAGATTCTCCTTCCTGCCTTCCCCCTTCTTTTGCATGGCCCATCTCATTTACATGGCATTGATTTTTCTAGCATGTAACGTTAGATACAATTTTGTGGGAACAGACTACTTTGGAATCACCCACTATATGAAAGTGTCCTTGCACTTAATGAGCATATATCAGTCTTTCCTAATCCTTCTCTCTGGAGCTCCCAGTTCAAGTCCTGCAGTAAAGCTGCTCAGCTGAGCAGCAGAAAAAAAAACACAAAATCTTCATATTTTTCAGACAGCCAACCCTGATGATTTGATTTCTGGCAGAAGGGAAGGTTGCTTGGAAAACAGCAACAAAATAATTTAAATACTGGAGATTGTTCATAGTGGGAAAATTCATCTTCTAAAATGAAATGCCCCATCTTTTTGAAAGAATTGCAGTGCTACTTTCAGTTGAGAAGAGCAGGATCCCCTGTTGTCCTTAAACCATCAATTATTAAAGAATCAAATCGGTTATCTGATGGATCCTTTTACTTGCTCTGTTAAAAGGTACATTTTCAGTCCACTGCCTGAGGAGTGGCAGTTAGTGCTTCGGCAGCAAAAACCCACAATACACAGCAATGTTCTCGTCTAGTTGCAAAAGGTTTTTGTGCAGGGCAGGACGCTCCCAACGGACTCTCCATTGCTCATGTAGAAACAGAGACCAGGTTCAAGCAGGGGTGAAAAATGTTGCCCTCTGCTAGTCACTGTTCTAGCTCAGGGCTGACTCCTTGGAAAAGCAAAACTCCTGGGAACGAGAGAGCCTCACCCCATCAACACCTTCCACCTAATGTCACGTAACCAGGCATCACATCAAGCCGCATCAATGCAAAGGAAAACCGAAGGCTGTGGGGAATCAATGAATTGCTTTTCTTTTTAGAAAGGTGCAAGGACTGTGCCTCAGGCAATGAGGAATGCTTTCAGTTTGGCCTATATTTCTCATTTCAATTATAAAAGTAATTTCCATAGTTCACAAGAGGGAAATTTCAGAGGCCTTTTGAAACAAATGTTGCATTACAGCAAATGGCTTCATAAAACTTAATAAACATTCATCCAGCAGTTAATTTATCTACAATGTCTTTAAATCCTCCTCTGCCTTATTGAATTTGTTTGAACCGTAGATCAGGTCGGAGTACGTTCATGGGGATATTTAAGCAATAAGGCCATGACAGGCAGCACATCCTGGCTATTATTACAATCCTTGTGTGGGCTGTGAAGCATGAAGCAGAGCATGAAGTGACTTTAGGTACTCAAGTGCAAAACCCCTGCAGAAGTCTGCAAGCACAGATACGGCCCAGAGTGCTGCTAGTCAGCTGGATCGAACAAAATGCTCGGTGCGCTAGTGAAGGGTATGGGCATGCTGTCTTCTCCAGTTTGGGCACTTCTCTTTAAAAAGGAAGCCAATGATCCAGTCAGTCCTTGACATGTATCTGTTTCCACATGTATATCCACAAAGAAGAAAGAGAGAGAGCAACTTCCTACAATTGTTTCATCTGAAGATGGCGTTAATGAAAGCAAAATAAGTGGGAAGAGTGCAAAAAACTTACATGCCTGTGTCAGAGAGGGCCAGAGTATCATCACAGGTGTGAATCCAACAGCAACACACATACCTGAGCATACATTTGCTATAAATTTTCAGTCTTTTGACTTTTCCTCTTGCTTGAAAGCTCTGGCTGACTCTGCTGGTCTGTATCTCCAGGGACAAGACCTTTCATTACACTTGGCTGCTTCTCTATGAAATTCTGAAGAAATGGAAGCGATAGCCTCCACCCTTTTAATGCATAAATGTAAAACCATCTTGTAAAGCAGGAGCAACCCACTTTGCCTGCTTTCACACCACTGCTGCTTTGCCGTACACTGCTAACATCGGCGGTGCAAACCTCGCAGCTTCCTTGTAAACTGAAATTACAAAAAGGAGCCGTTATCAGTGCATGGCCTAGATCTCCTTCTAGCTCTGCAAAGGCACAAAAAAATAAAGAGTTCCTCACTTGCAGGTAACACCAGTATCTTGGATGCTCTGTTCCATCTCCCCTAACCTTGGTAAAAAGCCACATGAAAATGAATGGGTGGATACACCGTACTTTGCTGTTTCTTCAGCTTCAGTTACAATAAGGGCTGAATCTGGGATTTCTCTCTTCCTTTCTTCTGCTTATCCTTTCTCCTGTCTTTAGAAACTGTTAGTTAGGGAAGGGTATGTCAGACATTTATGCAATGCAGCTTTCATAGTTAAATAAATCGTAATTAATCAGGAGGTTTGATTGTTCTATGTCTTGTCGCTACTGCTTAGTTATATAATATCCAGTGCCAGCATTCACCTAGGTTTTTTTCTGCATAAATGCAAAATCATCTGATCTGAGAAGATCATCTACACTAGGTCACACAGGTTGGTGGTTAATCTCCCTGCCGAAGACAAACATGCAAGCGCAGAATCCCAGAGCAGGTCGAGCAGGGGAAGCTCTTAAGGGTTATTCCAGGACTCTGTAGGAAAGGAGAGCTGCTGGCAGCTGAGCTGGCATTTTGTCGGAAGAGCTCCCCGTACCTCCAGCACACACTGCACAATGCGACACTTGCCCCGTGAAACCATGCGTGTTGGGAAACGGCCATCTGCCTAAAGGGGCTCAGCTGGAGAATGGGCACATAGTCGGTTTTTTACTGCCCTGGGCCTACATGCAGCACATAGTCATTTTTGGACTGACTGATGTCCTCAACATGTCATGAACACTATCAAGATTAAGTAAGAGTCACTATCAGGATTTGACAGTGTAAGCACATGGCTAACAGCCCCTCATACTCCATCCCTTCGGCACAGCAAGGCTACTCTTGTCTCTCCTACAGGTAGAGATTTAAGGCTCAAAGAACTTAAGGAATTCACTCAAGCTATCTAATGAAATCTTCTTGCAAGCCACAGATTCAAACTCCAGTATTTCCTGCCCAGTCAACTCTGATTCATCTCTTTCCTTTCATTCAACATAAGCAGGTAGTCCAGGAGTTATTTTAAGACTCCATTCCAAAGGGTATATTAGCAAAACATGCCAACATGTGACCATTTAAAAGCAAGTTCTCACTGGCTCTCTGCTTCAGCAACAACCTTGGTCTAGCACTTGGCAGCTTTTCAAAGTGTTCTTGCTGGAGACGTACTGTTATCCTTGGTGCCTGCTTCCCTATAGAAAACACAGAGATTGCAGGAGAAGATTGTGTTCTGAATAAAAGAAAATGCCCACACAGGAACAAACACCATTAAGTGGGAGTGACCTTAGTGGTGATAAGAACTGTAATGAAGTCGGTGTCACCTGACATTTTCAATGTTTTGGCTCATCCGTCCTCTTGAAAAGCAGCTACGACTGTCAAGTGTTTTTAGTTCTGTCCCCACGCAGAGTATGCATTCTTGCAACGCTCCACATAATTGCAATAAACTATTTTTTGTCTTCCTTCAGCTTGGCTGTTGGGATAAGATGCGTTTCTCTTTACCTTCACCACAGGCATGACATTAGATTTTCAGTGACCATCCTAGAAAAATGCCTTATTTAGCCAACAGCATTTGCTAACTCACAGTTTGAGACTTGCCCCTCTCTTTCATCTGGGCTTGACCTGGACGGGGACATGCAAAAGGTAGATGGGTATTAAAGCTGGTCACGGATAACAGTACAGTCAGGTAGCCAGACCGGCTCATTTCCTTGTCCAGTGAAGCGAGTATCCTTTCCGGAGACCTAACCTAGCAAGACATGTAAACACAAGGCTACGGACTTTCCATAGGAAAGAAAACGCTCACAAATTTGTTGAGCACTTGTGAGCCTAGACGCAGGCCCAGATGCACAACCGGTGTCAATCAGTTTGCATCCGCTGAGAAGCTCACTTTGTGTTTTTAAGTGACCCAGACTAGCTTTAGTTTTTTCTCTTTTCCAAGGCTTTTTTTTTTTTTCAAATATCACTTAGTGGAGAAAAAAATGCAGCAGTTCATTATGTTAGCGGCTCCGCAGCCTGTCTTAAATGCCAGAGGCGCTCATCAGATTAAAGCAGAAATCACATTTCATAGCTTATGTCTGGAACGAACAAAGACTCCGGTGCTGATTTTGATTGAGTACAGGACCATATCTCTTGCTCGTTGTATATATTACAAAGGAAAGGAGGGAGAGAGTTTATCTCAGCACGCCTCAGTGCTTTTTAATATACTGTTTATCATATGGAACTCACTGGCATTTGCAAAACACCCTTGCAGCTTTCACTTTGTATCTTAATAAGTTTTCAGGGACTTCAAGAGACAGAAAAAAATAAATGTTGTTCCGCTGCTGCCACTCTCACTCTGTTCACATGCAGTTGAACCCAGCTCCTCGTTGCAGGAAGGGGGATGTCCTTGTCTGAACAGGCCACAGGCAGTTCTGTGCCAGCAAACCTACGTGATCAGGCACCACTTCTTCCGACAGCTCTTCTTACTGCTGCAGACCCAGGGTGTGCTTGGCGCTGCGCAAAGCCCGAAGGCTGCGAGCTTTTATAGAGGCTAATGGGCAGGCAACACACTGCGGATGGGCCCTAGCGTTTGTGGGGGACAGGGTACTTTGCAGTGACTGGGAAAGGAGAAAAGTAGCACAGCTAGCTGGTAGAAATGCTTCTCCGCCTGTCCTAGAGGCAATATCATCTCCATAAAATCAGCTAGAGAAGAGTAAAATTCTGGGGAAACATTTGTAAATTGGATTTTGCCAATTCAGAACAATATTTTTCATGGCAATGGATCAGTTTTGATGACTGTCAGAGGAATTTTGTCGCTGGGCTGCCTGGGCTCAGGGATGCAAGGGTATCTGATGCCAGTTGGCCCTGGGCCTGTGCTCTGATGCTGGCACCCCGGCAGCCCTGCACCGAGCAGGGGGGCTGAGCAGGCTCTGAGGCCTTATTTTCTGCATGTGGATCTGTAATTTTACACTTAGTGCGTTAGAAATGCACTTTGCAGATCTAGCCTGGCAAATAAGCCATATTGCACTGAATGACAGTCCTGTACCCTGTTCCTGATGGCTTCTCCTCTAATCTTTTGGTCACCCACTCCTTTTATCAGCAGCGATTCTACCTCTGTTTCCAGCACTAACATGACTTTGGGACATCAGCCTCAGCCAACTTCCTTGTTGTAACTGGAATCATTCTGAATAAGTTCTGGCTTCTGCTGGGAAAAAGCTTCATCACTGAACTTGAGAAAGAATAGTTGTAAGAGCGTGAATAGCAGCTTTACACCTGTGGTGACCAGGAAAGCCAGAGCTACCCACAGACAAACAGTGACAGAGAAACCGTGGAGGAAAAGGGGTCTCTGCTCCACTCGTCGGTTTGGAAGGCAAATGCAAAATTAAGGAACCTCTGTACAGGGACACAGAGGCAGGAAAAGCTTCTGCAGGGACTATAGCTCACTTTGGCCCCTTGTTGAAATGTGTGCCAAACCCAGGGCTGCAGATATTTTAATGCTCAGGAAAGATTGTGCTATATCAGCTTAAGATGTAGGATAAAAGGTACGAAGGATTCCAAATGTCATCAGACAGCGTGGGAGAAATAAGTTCACTGTAATAATTCTATTTACTTTTTGTGTTTCTGTACACCTCATGTCATCAAAAGGATCTGCAGACTTTTTCCAGAGAGAAGACAGTTGGGTTAGCAACATTGTCACATAATGAAAAACACTGGAAAAGGGAAAAGGAGGAAAAAAACCATTCTGCTCCTGTCTGATTTTCACATATTCACAAATCACTTAAAAGCTTTTCTTTTCAACCAAAATCTCACTTCCACTTGTTTATGATAATTAACCCCCCCATGCTATTCATTTTCCTTGCAGATTGGCCCCAGGGCTCAGGATCTGCCTATTTTTTATATCCATCTCTCCAGGAGACACTGTAGGGCTTGAAGATTGGTTGTCTTGAGCAACATGAAAAAGCTGATTAATGCAAGAAGCGGGTGTGATTCACTGCAAGACTGATGACTCCAATATACTTCCTTAGCAGTTGGCACAAGAGTAATGGAGAATTAGGAGCTATAGGACTGACATGCAAGACTGAATCAGAGAGGATAGGAAGATGTTTTGTGGGGCTATAAACGATAAAGCTGAGGATATGGCATAGCCAGTTGAAAAGGGGCCGGTTTCTCATGGTGATACAGGAACAAAGTGAAATTTCTCAGGAAGCTGTTTAATCGTCCACAGACAGAGAAGCATGGACTAGAGCAAAGATCTAAATGAAATGGAAGGAAGGAGGGTTGATCAGCTGGTGGGCTGAAAGCAGCAGGCACGGCTGTGAAGGAGGTAGCCACAGCGGGAGAAGACAGGCTTTCTGCATTGCCGATCTCCTCCTCCATCCCAGCGGCTCTGAAACCCACCAGTGCCATGTCTTGCTATGGGGGCAGCTCCAACCCCAAGTGCACCCCATGCAGAGCAACACTGCAGAGGGGGGTGAAGGAAGGAGACCGATAACCTCCTCAGTGAAGCATCCCCTCACCGAGCACCGCAGTAAAACAGAGAAAAGCGCTAAGCTTGCTCCCTTCTCCCAGCAAACACAGGCCTGTTCCCACAAGGGCTGTCTCTTTTTGGCCAGAGTTCTCTATTTGTAACTTCTCTCAACCATATTTCAAAGTGTGGCTGAGGACATCTTCCCTTCTACTCAAATGAAATTTACTTCCATTCAATTTGATAGTAGCTCTTTGAGCCACCTAAAAGCATCTCCTTTCCTTCGTTTCCCATCCATACACACCAAGCCGCAGGGAGAGCGGCCAGGACAGTGTGAGCAAGGAGCGGGAGGAGAGAAAGAGAAGGAAGATCTGCATTCATGCTGAAAAGGCAGGGGAACGGGACACTCACCTGCTTTGCAGGAGAAAGAGAGAAGCGAGATAGCTAGTAAGAAGCTAAATACTGAGTTTTGGGGAAGTTTGCAGGATTATCTGTTGCCAGATACCTCTTCAGAGCACGTCAAGCTTCGCCAGTACTGCCTCCCTGCACCCACTTTTTTCAGTCACGTATATTTTCAGAGTCAGCCCCATTTTCCAGATTTTCCATTTGGGAAAAAAATGGTTAACTCTAAAATGACAGCATGTTTGGTTTGATTTGATTTGGTGTCCGCTGGAAATATTCGTCTCTTTCCAACCGGTTCCTTTTATTGGGTGAATAAGTAGAAGTTTCACTTGAGCAGCTGTGGTTACACTCCATGAATGTTTAAATTGAGGATAATTTGTTTTTGCTCATATCGGAGTATCTGCTCTATAAAGTAGCTTGAGTCAATTCTATGCTTTTACTGGTTGTGAGCAGAAATATTTCTGGCTTATTGGCACTGTAGACAGATTTATTCCTAGCTTTGTTTTCTCTAATAAAACAGTTACTTTAACAAGATTTAAATACTAAGACTTACCGTGTACAGATTTCAGATAAATTTATTCACTAGCAAGAGAAAATATTCCAGTTAAATTGAGTCTTGGCTTTCACCTTTCTACTATTCTACCAGCAATAGATGAATTGCAGTCTAAAATACAATTCAACTCTAACCATAAATATTCACAGCTGAAAGTCCTTATTTTCCCTTAAACTGTTCTATGCTGCTAGGAAACGTAATGTTTCAAAAGTCAAATACTGAGAACTCATCACAACTGGATGTACCCACCAAAAAATATGATGAAGAAAATGGATTTCGTCTCAAATAAATCATGGACTGTGGTAGGATCAATGCTATACACTGAGAGTTAATACATGAAATTTGCATGCACATATAGAAAGCTAGCCAAAGACAGGCCTAACTGGGATTGCACTGCTGGGATTAGGTGAAGACACTGATATTCACAGCCAGATAGTCTAGCTCTGTCATGGGGATCATGAGCAGCCGCGTGTGGATCTCAAGTTTCCATCTCATGCAGAGATGAGCACTCCTGTAAGCAGAGATCAGCTTCTCTTAAAGCATCATTCTGAGAGAGGAGTTCATTTTGGAGGTGGGAAAGTTGCCTTCTCAAATGTCTCCACTAGCCTATATTCTTGGTTTGCTGTCAAAGAGCTGACTGCAGCAGACCCTGCTTAGCTTCCAAAGTGTAACAAGCTTCTCCTTAAAAGTAACAGTAATAGAGAATATAGCAATGATAAAACCGTTAAACAACCCCTTTTACACCACACCAGAAGTCTGAAATCACTCAGAAGCTGTGGTTCGAGGGACATCCCCAGGAAGGGGTTAGCTTGGGACCGGGACGACTTGATCCAACCATCCCATCTTTAAATCCTGAGATAGAGGAACACGTGCCTGTTCAGTGCGAGTGTTCATAGCACAAGTGCACAAGGAGAGGGGAAAGGAAGAAAGGGTGTCACACAAACCCCGCAACGAATGTGGAGACAAAGATAATTCAGTTACTCTGCACCATGACGTTACCAAAAAGGATGAAGAACTTAAGCAGGTAATTGTTTGTCCTTTATTTACATTGTTGATTCTAAACTAATACAATTATTTGTGCAGGTGATGTTTCAGTTCTGATTCACATGAGGGAACAGTGTGCTTCTTGTGCCTTATGAACTTCTAATTCAACATGACATTTTTGACCTGAGAACACTAATAATAGTGTCATCTCAGTTGTCTGTTGGCACAAAGCTGGACTGATACGTTCTGTCATGCTATTCCAGGCAATTTTGTGGAAGCGGAGGTCTCTCAGGGGACAACTGTGTACAAGGGGAATTTCTTTCCTTTTTTCCTTTTTTGTACAAAATAAAAAAATTGCATTTTCTCCAGAGCTTAAAGTTACAGTCATCTTTCACTTGAGTTTCACCACCTAAGTCCTTCCTATATTATAGTTCAAGTAAGAGAAGAGGTATGAGCGGCCAAGTCATCTGCAGAGAGACAGGGCACTTCAAATTTGATTTCTTCTTGTGTATGTGTAGACACATGCATTGTGTATAAGACAGCAGGTCTGAGGCATGCAGATTAAGCCAAGCCTGGCTCCTGCCAAGCAACAACCCATACCCAAGCTTGCTCCTAATCAGATAACTCTTCTCCAGGCTGGTGTGCTCAACAGTGTGATTTATGACTGCCACCTCCTCTCCGCTAGTAGGGGAATAGTGGGGTGAAGTCCTCCAGTCCAGTTCTGCACAACCTCAGAATAACAACCCATTGATCTAAATCTCTGAATAGTGCAATCTTCAAACTTTTTTTTGCTTTCGCTGGTATGGATGTTGCATCTGAATGTGTTACTGTGGTAAGTAGGAAGTTGACTCATTTCCCTGACAGTTTCATGGCCATGGGCCTCCAGTAGAGGATGAAGATGAAGAGCCAACAAAGGCTTGTGTCTTCTTTGGCCATAAGCAGACTCAAAGTCCACATCCTTCTTACCATCTCAGAACACCACAGAAGACTTGAAGTGATTAACTTTCAGTGTGTTTTAGAGTACTTGCATAAAGAGGTCCAGATTTACTTCCCCTGACATACCAACTTTGGAGTCCAGCTAAACAACGTAGCTGTGGCTGGGGCATTCTGCGTCTTGACTCTTCCTTTCCTATCCTCCTATCATTTGATTTGGCTGTACACTACTATGAAATGTTTCTCACTTGTCTCTGATACAACCCTCCACCAGAGACAGCCCTGCAGTGAAAAGCAATGACTGTTAACCCATTCCTGCAGGCAGCAGTGCCGAGCTCACTGGGGCTTGTGAGCTCATACCTCCCTCACCGGCGCCTCCAGAAACACAGCGCTGCTCTGTGCTGGCCACGCTCAGACACCAGGAGCTCTCAAGGTGGTTCTCTCTGAGGGAAGGCTGGAGATAACAAATGCTGCATATTGTCAGTTACTGAGTGACTTCCAAAAACAACTCCTTTGTCTTATTCATCTCTACGGATCCATCTCATTTTTTTTTCCCTTGGGCTGAATATCTCCGTTTACCACAAGGACACTTTAGCTAAATGCCTTTTACCTTAAATGACAGAAAATAGAGAAGAGAGAATCCTCTTTAGTTTTAGACCTCACTCTTGAAACCTTTACTTGGAAATCTTGCTCGTCAGTATGGACACGAGCATACACAAGCTCCTGGAGTACCGAGGAGTGGAGAAAACTCTGCATGTGACAACTTACGCCTCGCGATCTTCACTGCTAGGAAGAGCTTCAGTTAGTGCTTTAGGCTCCCCCTACCCCCTTACTGCCCCTAGCTAAAGCCATTATCGCATCCTTGGATGCAGTGGGTAAAAAAACAACTAATATATACACACCGTGGATATCATCAGTTCATTAGTAAGGACATCCTTGGCTGTGTCCTGTGTTCCCTCTGACAACTATCATGCACAAATTAATACTGTGGTGCCTAAGACTTTCTGAAGATGGGTAAATCATCCCACTCTACTTGTGCAGATCTGCAAAGCTGTTGTTAAAGCCATGTGAACATAGGCTAGGGCATGGATGATACCAGATTCTCAACAACATTCAAAGGAAATGAGTCCCAAACACAGATCAGACACAAAATATCCGCTAGGAATCAGGGCCGTGGGATGTCTCTTCTCACAAACTCCTCCACTCCTGCTGACAGCAGATGCTGAAATAAACTTGCTCAGATGTCAGCTCAGCACTCGGAGATGGGCCAGGGGAAGGGAGGAGGCGTGGGCGTGGTGAGGAGGAAGGATTTTTTTTTTCTCTTTGCAAACATCCAGTTTCATCACTGACAAGTCTGACAGGTGAAAACCAATTAAAAACAATCCTGCTCACAGATGTCCAGCATCTTCAGAGGAGACATTCCTCAGTTCTCCCCATTTCTTTGTACTAATGGTTGGGTGCTGACCTAAGACCAGGGAGCTAAAGCACCCCTTTTCCACAGTATCACAGTCCTCTTGCTTAAACCTGGCTAGTGCTGAGTTCGTCATCAGCTAATGCGGTAACGTGACCTTCTGCTAGCACGGCTGGTGGGACCGCATGTCGCAGCACTCTGCTATCCACATGGGCAGGAACAAAGCTTGCAGAAATGCTTAGCTGCAATCTCTCACTCCTATTTTCCCATGGGATGCTAATGAAGTGTCTCAGAAAGACATAAGCTATTTCAATATGACATTTAGCAGAGGATAGGACACCAAAGACAACAGGGACAAAGACTGGCCAATTAAGATGGGCCATTTGACTTCAAATTTTCATTTCATATCAGATGCTAAAAAAAATCTAAGTGAAAATACCTATGTCAGAAAGGCAAGTCCTGCCAATTCATCATCACCCAGGCTTGACACAAGAGTAGAAGATGGTCTCCTTTCCCTCCTAGGGTCAATTTGAATTTAAATCCACACATTCAAGGAAATTACCTCAAAGACCCCAAGCAGCTAATAACAGTAAGTGGAAGTCAAGGTCAGCAAACAAGGTTGTAATTTAGCTACTCTCACAAAATCCTCATGCAAATTAAATGTGCATGAAATTACTGTGGTGGCATCTGTGAAACACAGGGACCTTAATGTTTTAAACTCCCCTGTTGAGCTTGCTCTGCAAGATATTAAGCAAGATTCCCACTACACCCTGAGGTCAGTAGGTATGGAGAGCTGCCAACATTTTGCAGGATAAAGCTTTTCCTAATATAAAAAAGTTTGTCCAGAAAACCAACTTGCTTTTTGTCACTTGCACTTTATAAATATACCGTGAAATCTGAACGCTGCAGACCCAGATAGAAGCAGTCTGAGTTTATTGGTCCACGTAAAGAGCAGACACCAGCAGCAGCAGCTCCTCTCAGACTCTGAAGCTTTGGGAATCACATCACCGTGGTTACACTTGATTTCTAAGCTGTTCCCCTAGGCAGGCTGCACATTGAGAAGCAACAACAAGCATTCACCCCTTTCCCAGGGCGTCTTCTCCTCACAAGCGGGGTAACATCAGCAAACATGCTCAGCTGGCCACAGTGGTGTCAATAGAATTGGCTTCCCAGTATTTTAAATGATGGATTCAAATCTCTGCTTGGCTAAACACTTCCTTTGATGACAGGAGAAATCAAATCAACATTTTGATTTCTTCTGGCTTTAGGATACAAAGAAGGATCATGCTTATTGGTCTGACAGCAGCAATGAGACTGTGAGTTGCTCCTCCTTAGAAAAGCATTAACACTAGTCCTGGAGGTCCTTCTCAGCAACAACAAGAAGGAAGTCACTGGCTTTCCCTGGCCAACAGTTCATGTCAAAAATAGAGATCTCACCTCAGAGAAATAGCCTGAACTCAAATTTTTTGTCTCTCCTGTGGCCTTGTCAGAAGCTCTGTTTTACTTAATTCAGGGATGCTCACCAAGATATCTGAGGATGATGCTCAGTCATCCTTGCTCACAAGTGAGCCTATGAGAGATCTCACAATATGAAACCATTTCAAAAAATTTCCTCCTTAATGAGAGCCAATTCTTCTCTACAGGAAGCTTCTGAGCCATGGTGGCCAGGTGATTTGAGTCAACATCCATCATCCTGGGCAGACTTGCGTTGCTGTTGTTCCCTCACCTTGCTGCAGCACAGAACTCATTAATACAGCTGGCATTCATCACTGGTCACTACACGTAGGGCTGACATTTTAAAATGCCTGGCAAATCGCACAGCAAGGTCCCCTAACCCCAGCTTACTCATTTTCTCCCTAAAAAAGGATCTGTAGAGTAATGACTGACAGAAGGTCTTATTTGCCAATGTCTCTTTGTCTGTGCTCATGAATTTTTATCCCATTGCCTTCCTCATAGGGCCTTCAGAAAGCCCTGCTGATTTTATTGAATGTGACAGGAGATAACAGTGCCTTATAATAATTGCTTTTTTTTTCCATCATGAAAACCATATAATGTAGCAACCTCAAGCTCACTGATGAGCAAAGGGATGCCTTCCGAAGTCACAGGCTATAATGTCAGCAGCTAAGGTTCTACTTATACTCACTACGTCCTGTAAAAAGAGGATGACTCAGGGGGTTACCACTGACGTCCAAAGCATCTTATGATTCATTTAGACCCTGTACAGACAAAAACCAAAGGAGAGATTAGGGTAGGAGTAGAAACACACTGGAGTGCATCTCTCTTCTGAGGGACATCCTGCTAAGAAGGCAAATGGAGAAATTGGCTCACTCTACTCTGTTATTCTAATTTATTCCTGATGATGGGCTGTTAACTAATGGATAATACCAATGAAGGAATCTTCTCCACCTGGCCAAGAAAAAGGTCTGCCTTTGTGATACTCGTAGCAGTCAGTTGCTGAAAAATTATGCAAAGCCAAAGACTTCTGCCTAAGATATCTGCCTCTCTGAGATGGGCATCACTCACCATTGGAGTATATCAAAAGGGCAGGAGATGCAGCAGGTGGAAACAAGGAGGGTTTCAGAGCAGAGGAACTGGTTCCATATGCATTTGAGTTGTACATCCAGCTATCACAATTGCATGCGTTGACTAGGTGCTCAGTTCTACGCCAGCTCCCCAAACTGCCCATGATCCGTGCCACGGGCATGGAGAAAATGGCTGCAAATTTTGATAAAAGAAAATCAGACAGTTTGGTGAGGATTAGAGCCACAGCAGGAAACAATATCACTCATAAGCTATGCGTCTTGCACAAAATCACTGGCACAGAGCTTTCAGTATCCTGAAAGTGTGCTCAGATACTTCTTTTCCTTCTTTCAGCCCTGTCATTCTCCAGTGACTCTCAGTTTGCACAAGCTGTATTTTGTGTTCCTCTAACTATACCGAAATTTATGCTATTTTCACTATCTTGCAATTTGCTGCACATTTAAAATAGCACTCTTGCAACCTGATCTGGGAAGTGTGCTGCTGTCATTTGAAAACAAGAAATGGTTAAGAGGCCTAAAGCCTGTCCTCAGATTAGATTCCACAGCTTAGCCCGCAGCCACAATGGAAGGATTACATTTGTAAAAGGAGGGTAAGGAAATCATTCCTACAACCAATGGCACCGAGCTCCAAGGAGACCATTAGATATATGCAAAGGAAAGCTTGCACAGGTGCACCCGCTGGAACGGGCTCCGTGTTGCATATGTACAGAGCGAGGCCATTTGTGGGATCATGGTAAGGGGTCCATGTACACTTCAGAAATGACGTGGATTCTTGCAGATGCACACGTTGGATTGGGTTTGTGACCCCAGGCCCACGCCAGCGTTTTGGCCTGTTTGTCCTGCCCACTTCAGCATTCTTTGCTTTAGATGGGGAAACTTCACCTTGATCTCAGAAAGGACTGATGAGCCCCGATATTTTCTCCTCACAACAGCTCTCTGCTTCAGCTTAACAAAAATAATCCTTAGCAAAAGAAAGGTTAAAAAATCCTGAAAGTGCAGCTGATTCTAGGTGCACTCATTCAGCAAAACATTTTATGATGCCACATGTGAAGGACGATGTGTAAAATTATGTATGGCATTTAACTAGCTCTTTGCCTCTTTTCCCAGTCTGCCACACAAATATTTCATTTCTTCCTGTTCAATTAGTCTACATTACTCTCTTTCAACTCCCTTTTTTTTCACTTAGCACTGTAGCTAATTCTGTAACTGCTTGTTTACTTCAGAAAGTAGAATTGAGACAATTCATACAGGAAACAAGAATCTTCTGTGTTTCAGTATGCTTTTCTAGCAGCATTCACCAAACATAGACTCTTTCTGCCTCACCCTGCAGGTCCCACAGTTAAGATTACCACTGACTGCACTATACGAATCAGGACTGTAGATTAGCTTAGGTCTATGCAGATCTTTTCTCCTCGGCAGCGTTTTAAAGTCAGGAGGAGCTGATGTCAGTGGCTTCTACAAAAGTAAAAGGAGTCAAGTATCCAAGTAAAAGGAATCAGGGGATCAAGTAAACCCTTTGGGTATAGAACATGTCTGATTAATCTTCACTCAAACACCCTGTGCAGTGAAACTTTGCTAATCCAGCTGTTGGGCACTGTGTCCTTGCTTGGACTGGTAGCAGCTCATACTCCTGCTCTAGAGTGATTACCCCTCCGCTGGAGTGATTACTCTTGCCAGTACCCACTTTTCAGCTGTACTCTGGGGTCTCTCGAAGGACAGAGAGCTATCTTGGCATAAGCAGAAACACTAGCATTAACGCATACATACCAAATCCACAGACAGATGCAGAAAAGAAGAGCAGCAGGAAGAGCAGAGAGTCCAATGAGCATTGGCTAATCGAGGAGTTTGGATGAGCAAGCTCCAGCAAGGCAGATGATGAGATGATGTATGCTATGCGGTCAAGGATAATAATACTTTAACTTCTACCATCACGGGCAAGTATTAGCTATCAAGCATATTTAGAGGCCTTAATTATATCCCTGGAAGCAGTCCAGCCTGCACTGCTGTTGGGAGATGGTGACACTGAAGATGAACAGCAATGTACTGGCAGATGAACTGATGGTAAGAAAACAGCACCCAGGCAACTCTGTTATCCTTCCACAATGCAACAGAGCCATCCTCTTCTCACAGCTCTCTCTCTTTAAAAAGCTAACTTTCATGAGACCAGACCTATTTCTCCCACCTCTCAGTCCTGCAAGAATTTCTGTAAGCTGTAAATATTGCCATAACAATCAGTTGAGGTGACCCTCTGGGAGCCAGGCTTCCAGAGTTAAAATTTAAGCAGAAGAGGAAGAGAAATTTTTAACTACTTTTGCCCAAATCTTGACTTCAGTGTACCAAGCCAGTGCTGCTTCTCTGCTCCTGTTTGAGCAGAAACACCTGCTACTTGTGTATTTGCTGGTGAAGAAATGAGAAGTGAGTCAAGTCAAGTGAGTCAACTGCTAGTACATGAAATTGTATTAATGGTTTCTTTTCTTTGCCAATAAGAATTAAAGCTTCAGGGCAAAGGTCTGTTCTTCACCTGGTTTTATTGTGTGTCCTAGATTTAATTGTGAACATCCTTTATCAACTCTGTTCATTCTCTTCATCAGACGCCAGATGTGCATATAAGAACATATATTCCTCCTCTGCTATTCCAGCTATTCCTCAGAAAGTGCCAGTTTTCAGGGCAGCATCGAGGGTTGCTGGAATGCCAAAGGGCTACTTAAGTAGTAGCTGGAGAAAAAGCAGCCATTCAGTTAAAAAATGCCCAGCTGCAGGTGCATTAAGTGCTATTTTAATGTGGCTAGGGAAAAAAAAAAAAAAAAAAAAAAAAGAAAGGAAAAAAAAAGAAAAAAAGGAAAAAAAAAGCATGTCCATACATCAGGGTGTAATATAGTGGAGATTTTAAAACATGGGGAAAGTCATCTGGGAAGTCAGCCTGAGGAAAGGATCTCTATTTTGTTTATCCAGTTCTGCCTACAGATGTTTTCCTTTTTCTTTTCTTTTCTTTTCTTTTCTTTTCTTTTCTTTTCTTTTCTTTTCTTTTCTTTTGTTTTGTTTTGTTTTGTTTTGTTTTGTTTTTTTTTGTTTGGTTGGTTTTTGTTTTTCAGAGTCATCTCCATTGTGTTATTTCCTTAGTTTCTGTGTCTTGCTGCCTAGCCTCAATTGTTTGTGTTTTTTTTTTTTTTTGTTTGTTTGTTTTTTCTCTCTGTGCGGCCTCACAACCTGTTCTCTGAAGTTCCCATCACAGAGTGGGACCAAATGATAGTGACAATGTGACTGTGTAACACAAAATCTCATGATGAGCTCCTTTTCCCCTGTCATTTCAATCATATTAATTCAGGAGTGGAAGCCTCAGAATAATACTGCACTACTTCTCGAGCTCATATGGAAACTGAGGCCAAATACTCAGAGAGTCCTTATTTGTGAGTTCTTCTAAGTGTTAGCAGGCATAGTCTAAACCAGAATATAAGGAGGGGGTTTGTAATACATAAAAACCCTTGGTCAGTGGCACTGAATGTGGTGCAAACATTCCTGGAAGACACCAGCTTGCAGTTTTGGTTCAGAACCAACTGAATTCAAAGGATGACTTCCTATTGCCTTTGATAGGCTTTGGGATCGGCCCCAATTTGCCTTAAATTACACATCTGGCACGTAAATGAACTAAAAGATTTCTTAGTTTGTGGGTTTCCAGTTGTGCCAGCAGAAGTATGTTGTGGAAGGAGAAAACTCTCATGTAATATTCTTCACTGGCCACCACTTTGTCTGGGATGACAAATTGTTTACAAATAGACTCACGTGATACAGTTCCATTATAGATGTTCTGCGCTTGTTTCATGATGGCTCTTGCTACTACTTCTTCAAGCTCTTTCAGTAAGTGTATTTTCCATTAAGCGTATTGATTTATAAATTTGAAAAGCTGTATATTTAAAAGAAAAGGACAAAAGAAGTTCACATTTTCTTCTAAAAAATAGGAAAAAAGAAGCAGAAAATGACATAACTTATAGTATGTTGGAATAATTATCTGACGATGGAGGAGATAAAACCTGTTCCAAAACAAGCTAAGGTATATGGGAGCAGATCACCCCAGCATGAAGCTAGTTCTGGTTTTATTCACAGTTATGTCCTGTCAGTGACCTGTCAGTTCAGGTAAAATCTAGTTCCTGTTCAGTTCTTGGAAAAATGACCATGGATTTGCATGACCTGCCTGGCCCAGATGGCATGTTCATCTTGGACATGCAAGAGAAAGTTGTCTACTGTGTTACAACATACGCGGGCCTGGCTGACACGATAATCAGTGATTCCTCCACATTGAGAAGATCTTGACAAGAACCTCCTTGCACTCCTCTTCCATCGTGCTTTGCTGGCACTGCTCAGCTTGAGGAGTTGATTATTTCAGCCCTTTTATGCATCAGATGCTCAAGCAGTTCCTCAGCTGCTGCTATTTTATTGCATTATTGGAAAAAAAATGACATAGCCTTGGTACAGGAGGGATCAAGACACACTTTCTCAAGAGGCTCTCGTCTGAGTTTGAGTATCACAGACCACATTAACCAATTTTTACCTGGGGTGACCATGCATAGAGTCAAATTTATGCATAAAACCCACTGGCACTTAATATCTAGAGGATCTGGTTCTGACCAAGAACATGGCACAAAAAAATTGCATGTGTTAAATTCTCTGCCTCCTGGTTTTAAAAGGCAGTCTCTAATATTTACTGTGCTTCACATATAGCTTTGGCTTTCACAAGCTCTTCACTCTCAATGACCCAAATAGTTTCTGTCATATCTTGTTGATAATGTAGCTATGATAAAACCTCTCCTAGAGTTACTAACCTCTCATGTGGAACCATGTAAACAGAGTTTGCAGACTTACCAAAGCCTATTTCAAGAGCCTTTGAAAGCAGCTTTCCTGTTGAATTCGGTAGCACAGACTAGACTTCAAATACAAGAGCAAAATGTCAAGTTCCTGTTAATATGCACAGGGACTTGCTGCAACTGGTATATGCAAATGTTGGCCTGTGTGATTATCAATTATTATTATATCAGTAGCACTTGTCACTTCTTCAGCTTTAATTATACTGATTAAACAACACAGGCACAAAGCAAATAGTTAATCAATCGCCGAAGTGAAAAGCACTTCCTTCAACTCAGGAAGATCCCTACCCTGAGATACAGAGATACAAGTTGGCCCAGAATGGCCAGATTGTGCGAGGGCAATGGGCTGCCCTTTGCAATTTTTGTCACCCGTCAGGCCCTCTCCCTGCATCCTTGCCTCTCCCCGATTCCTACTGACATTTGCAGCAAGAGTTGCTGAACCCTTGAGCTTTCTGCCATTTGTTTGCTTCTTTTGACGTGAATTGGATGCATTAGGCAAACCTGGGGGAGGGTGGAAGGCAAGGAAGCAATTAGCCATTGACTCACTGCGAGGATGAAAGCGTTTAGCACGGAGCAGCTGCAGTGGCGGCAGCTGGACGGAGCGCTCTCCTGGATGAGGCTGCTTCCTGGCGCTCTCGTTCAGAAGGCTGTCTGGGTATAAGGGGGAACGAGGTATTTTTCCATTTCTATGGCTCTTTTGTTTCTTCAGCTTCTCTTTTCCTGCAGTGGCACTATGTAAGGTACAGCAAGGGCAAAGATGGGCAAAAGTGTTGAAATGAGAAAAGAGGTGATGCCAATGTATCCTCTGGAGGAAATGAACCTTCTCTGGGTATCTTTTCTCAGTATCTTTCTTTGCTAGAGTCTTTTGGCAAAACAGCCAGTGTAGGTCTCCTGGTACTGGTTTTCCTTCCTCATCCTCTCCTCAGGAGGATGCTTTTTCCAGTTGTGGGTTTTTTTTCAGGGTTTAATATTGGCTCTGTCAACTGTAAAACATATATCTCCCTCAGAGGTGAAAGAACTACCTGGGAAGCAGAGACATGGAGTGTAAGTGAGCCACGGAAACAGAGCATTGCTACCCTGACACACCTGGTTAACAAGAAAAATAGGAAAAAGTACGGCAATAAGGGCATCTCCTTGCTGTTAGAAGGTATTTTTCTTCACCATTATCCAGCTTACTGTAGCATCTAGAGACAACAGCAAAGCCAGGGTCCCTCTGTGTTTGATGTTGTAACTCAGAGGGACAGTCCCTTTCCTCAAAACTCACAGTCTAAGCCAATTCTGTCCATGTATGCAGAGCTCAACAGAGAAGCAAATCCCCCCAAGATCATGAGGACAGGCAGACTGGAGCAGTGTAAAAATTTCCCAGGCAAAAGCTGCAATTCTTCTTGCATACTTCTGCATTTACTGGTGGACTGTGCCTGTGGACATCTTCCCCACATCATGCAGCCAAGCCAGAAAACATCCACCATACCTTCTGGTTTCTGAGATACTACTCTGCCCAGATGATTGTTCTGTCTGCATGTCCCGTCTGATGGCAGTTTCTTCAGCTAATGCTGATTTGGATGGGCACAATAACCTCCTTATATTGGGAAAAAACCATGAACATGCATTAGAAGTATCTTTCTCTTCTGGTAATTCAAACAGTAGTCCACATTTGGGTTTTCCTCAGCATCTAGAGGTTCAAGAGCATGAGTTCAAAAGTTGCATTTTGGGCTCCACGCTGTGACATGCAGGTGAGTTTTCTACTGTCTGAAGATAAGTCATTTTTTCCCCAACTGTCAGCATAACTTTTGCTGAGTCTTCACCAAAAAAAAGATTCTATTGTTTAGCTGGTGTCATTGTCTCTAGAAGTGGAGTGATTGTCAGTGAGGCTGCTGTGGACTGGCATTTTCTCTGGATTAGAATGGAATGAAAAGTCTAAATTAACAGTCTGCAATAAAAATGAGCAGCTGTCATAAATCTGTCTCTCTGTGGAAAGAAAAGCAGAGTTTGCTGCTGATCTACAGATGGTGGATCTGGGACTCAGACCTGTTTGCAGTATGCCAAATGGAGCTACACTGAGGTCCAATGAATTACACAGCTGTAACTGCATTGGAGAGAGGATACAAATCCTTATTGTGTTCCAAAAATAACCAGCCAAATTATTTCCACTTTGCTATTTCTTATGCTTCATGGTCTAGTCTTATTCTTAGGAGAAAGAACAGGATGAAAATGGTCTACAGGGTTCCTCAAGAATGCTTGGAACAATTTCTCAGATGTGGTGCATCATTTTGCAGTGCTCTATCTGCCGGCTGACCAGGGCAGAGAGGATGAATATAATGGTATAATGGTGCCATAGTGGTGTGTGCAAACTCTGCAAAGCAGGGTGCAAGAAGTTACTGGAACGCAGGGATCTTCTACTGTGGGAAGAGCACCCTGGGGAGCAAGGGGGAGTGTAGAGTCTGACCCAGACTTCTGGCAAGAGATACCCAGCAAGGCCTAGCGCAGGGATCAGCAGTCCAGCTCTGTAATTCTAAATTCAATGGCACATATGGGGATGGAGGACAGAAGCAAAACAATTAGCAGTCAATTTTTCCAGATAATTTCCCCCTCCCCTCCAAACTTTATTCTCCGAGGAGAAGAGACTGAAACAGCTGTTGACACAGCTTTGGATTCAGAAGAACCATGTGATACGTCAGTGTTTTTCACCAGGACTGCAACACAAAAAGTTCATCTTGCTCTCCTTGTCTGAAATGTGAGTTTAGCATTTCCTCTGCAGGAATAAAATAAAAGGCAGAAAGATAGAGATGCTGTTCTGCTGTTGTAGCCCGTCTCATAGAACTTCACATCCGATGTGATAGCTGGGAGTGAAAGTGGGTCACCCTGCTACAGCAATTGGCTTTAATTAAACTCCTCGGTAGGATCTATGAAGACACTGTGCTTGCACCTCTAATTTAATCTTGTTTGGGTGGGTGCATAAGGCCTCAGGATCTCTCCTTCATGCCCATCTTCCTCTGGCATCCTCCATGCCCTTTGCTGCTTCAGACTCAGGCAGCACATTTTTGTCTAAATGGGGTAAACGGAGAAGCCTATTGACGTCACTGTCGGGGGACGGGATTTGGGGGATTCCCTCCTGACACTGCTCATTCCCTGCCGCACTCCCCATAGACAGCCAAGAGGAGCAGGACAGCACAGGGGCCAGCAGCCACCCGGCTGCTACCACCAGGCTCCTACATCAGGTCTGCAGGCAATGGGCAGCCTCCTTACACTGCCCTGGGCCACAGATTTTGGTGAAGAATGAGAGCTGTTTTAACAAGCCCCCTGCAAGGTTTTGCAGCATAACGCATCCTGGTGTAAAATACTGCGTTGTGTCACGATGCCTCCTACACCACATTGCATTAGATTAAGCTCAGCAGTAGGACAGTGTATTATACAGCATCATGGTGGATTAAGCTGAATTTGTACTTAGTGTGTGTTCATCATATGATAATGGTTTGCTGTCAGCAAAGGTTGTTTGAAAGAGGAAGACTATTAATACAGACATAATGAAAACAAGGAGAGTGGGAATAATTACATTTCCTAGTTCTCCTTACAGATCTATGGGGGCTCAGGGAGAGGCATGCACAGGTTAAATACAGCAAGGAGGGAGCAATCAAGGGAATACAGAATGGGAGAAAAAAGAATGATTGTTATAGAAGTTGGAACTGGATAGGCAACTTTTCTTCTTTTTAAAGTAGGAAGAATCCTATTTTTTTCTGAAAATATATACCACCAAGTACATAACTATTGATGGAGATGCCCTTTGGAAATAGCCTCTTTCATAAGCGCTATCTCTAGTAACTGATAAGCATTTATTAGATTTATAGGAAGAACACAGTGTTTTCTGGGAAAGGTTCAGACACTTTATTTCTCATATATCTTCCAGGCATCTTGTTGGAATGATGATATTTGGTTTTGCACTGGATCCCTCTCATGAGTCACTTGTAATTTAGCCATCACTGATTTAAAAAGAGATCAAGCAAAAATGGACATGGAGTTAAGGCCAAAGTACAAATGGTAATTTTCCATCAGAGGTTATAATCTGTAACATGGAAAACAGGACACACCTGATCTTGAAGTGATCTCATTCTTAGAGAAATAGTAAAAAAATAACTTTAAAAACTATATCTTCTGCAGATATATTTTCAACTTGTATATATTCAGAAGACCCTGGAGGAACTGAGAAAGTAGAACAGGTTTTTAGGATACCACCTGACAAGTGAGTCTTGTGGTTAAGAGATTAGACCGCGAGTTAGAAAAAGATGCTTCGGTTCCTGGCTCTGCAAGAAATATTCCCTCTGACCTTTAACATCTCATTTATTCTCCTGCTGCCTCCAATAAACGAATAAAATAAGAAAAATATTATTGTTATTGCCTGACCTCAAAAGGGTACTACAACGATAAATGCATTCGTGCCTCTAAGGCCCCGGAGTAATGCCATGACTACAGCCGGAGGAGAACCAAGGCAGATGCTTCGCGCTGTGGCCCGTCACTCACCTACGGGGCACCGAGTCAATTTGTGCCCTGTAAATGGAAGTGACAGTTGCACGATAAACTGCAGGGCCAGGGGAGAAACGGATCTGTGATGTGCTTTTGACCCCTTCACCTGCCCTCTGCCCACAAACACATTTATTCTGTCTGTCTCCATCTTTGCACAGTCCCAGCCTGTCAGCTTTTGAAAACTGAATCTCAGCTCTGATGAGGAATATTTAAGGAGCTGCTTTGTGATAGCTGAAAGATGTGGTCTAATTCAACACTGCTCAGATGTCAGTGTGCTGTGTTGGGAAGCATCTCCTGTCTGCTCTTTAAGTCTATCTAAATTATCAGTTCGCATCTAAAGAATATTCAGATGAAAACTCCACAGCCACCAACGACCAATTTCATTTCCCATGTAATGGAATACGTTACCATACATTATCAATAAATAGAGGAGGAATGTAATACTTCTAGAGAGAAATGTTGTTCGAATGGAATTCAAGTGGACTCGGATGGAATAATAGAGCACAAAAAAATTACTGCACCTACCCCCATCACCAGCTATTTGCAGCAAGCAGAGCATGGGCCGTGTTACCTCGAGGCAGTGCTGTCAGGATCGATGACGTCTTTAATTAATCTAGCTGAGATAAAAACAAAGGAAATAAATCTCCGCATTCGGTGTTTTCTTTGCACGTTGTGCATGCCGTAGAAATGAGCTTTGGGGAAGAGAGCGCAGGGAGGCGTTTCGGTACCCAGACATCCATCCACACTCCCCGCACTTCCCTTCTGACTCCCCCACAAGCCCCACTAGTGTCTAGTCAAAATTGTGGCTGTCAAACCCTTCTCATGAGAACGTTTTTTTGCACGATCTGGGTAACCAGTCTCTGCTTCAGTCTCTCTGAAGCAATCTAATGAAATCTGTTCATCTTCCAGTTCTTTGTCCTTGGCTTTTATTTTTAATCATCTCCTTTGCTTTGCACATGGAAGGCAGGAGAAGTGAGGCTGCCAGAGGCCAAAATTTAATTTGGGTGGACTGAGCACCTAAACAGACCTGATAAGTCAGTGTATTGGCAACACTACCAACCCAGAGATGATGCTGCATGACCTTAGGTAGAGCAGACTGTCATTAAACATGATCTCAGAGCAACTAACTCTTTAGAAATTAGAAGTTTATCAGGCTTTATATTGACATTCCAGTCTCCAGCAGTTGACAGAACAAGCACAAATTCCTCTTCTGGCTGACTGGACAACCCTCTGTTCCTCTCATGTTGACAGATCTCAGCTGAAGCACATTTTCAGTTTTCTTGGCACATAAGTCAAGGATTTTTGCCATCTGAGCTGTCTCAGTCCAAATTAATTCATTGCCACACACATGCATATACGCAGGCCCAGCTCAAGACACGGGGCGCATCTTCACTGTGCCAGGAAGCACATGGGTAAAGGAGGACATCTCAAAATCCAGGTGACCCTGTTATGGATCTGCAAGGTGAAAGCATGTTCCCAGCCCTGACTAGTTAGGGGCACTGAAAAGTGAAAGAATTTTATTCAATTTTGGTTTTGTACGTATGTATGCATTATATTTACACACTCACGCATGCATGCAGGAGTTTGTGTATGTGTGTGTGCTTGTATATATCCATCAAAAAGCAAAGGAGAAAACAGTACTGCATTAAGGTGATTGTAAGAAAACACTGTGCAGTAGGCCTATCTGGAAAAAAGTCACTGTCCTAGAATACATCCACCCAAAGGATCCAGCCTCCTCAAAAGGCCCTTCACGCACAGCAAAATCATGACGTTTATGGGAAGTTCATGAGTTTAGGCTAGGACTTTTTCATCCTCTGTTTGGAGATGTTGGTGACTTCTGATGGTTTTCTGCATGACCATGAAAGCTGGACTCTGTCCCTGCACCGAGGCTTCACAAATGGTGCAATTGAGACCTTTCAGGTAGCTCAGATGGCTACAGGCAATGAACGGGTTAACAGGGGTACATGCAAATCAGATGGTCTAAAGGGTTTGAGGAGTTTCTCTGCTGGGAACACGAGCATGTTTTGCCTGAAACAGTGCCACCCACTTGTTACAAAGCAGTGTAGGAAACTATCCTGAAGGACCTCTTGTTACCACCACTTCACACCTGCTTGTCATGGTAAAGAGACATTGTAAGAAACGGAGCTCTGCCACACTCCCTGGCTTTCTGTGATTTCTCTGTAATATGCAGAAAGGTGGATCTCTCTGGAGACAGCATGTGCCAGAGAGGCAGAAGAGGGGTTTCTGATCAAGGGAACGGCCTGCTGCATTTCTAGTATGTTAGCTAGAAATTTATATATGTTTTTGATTAAAAAATTAATGTCAGAGAATATACTAGTCACACATCAACCACTTCTTGTCCTAATGGAAACAACCTTGAAAGGGTGTGAACATTGGCTAATCACAAAAGTGAAAAGGGCAGCAACTCAGTTAGCTGCCCCATTAATTATCATAGTATTAATTTCTTAATTTCTTCACTTTTCTGAGGAAAGGCAGTGAAACACTAAGATGAAATCATCATGCATGATAAAGGCAATATGTATTTACTGCGGATCATTTTTTTAATTTGTGTGGAGCTGCTGCCTTCAAAAATTAGCGTCCTTATTTGAGCGTCACCTTCAGTAAAATCCACACAATACACAGAGCGGCACCCACCTTGCAGAACGTGCGTGTCCGACAGCCGCTTAAACTGGGTCCGTTTGTGAACAGCAGCCGGCAGACAGCAGCTTCCTCTGCGGGATTCCTGGCTGGTTGCTTGGCTGGGTCTCAGTGACATGTCATCCCTGTGAGATGAGGACAGTCTCATCCTGCCGTCACCATCTGTCTGAGCCTCCAAGACTCGGCTGTCCACTCTGCCACTCCTGACAGCACAGATTTGTGCAACTCGGTCGATTTGCATCTTCCCAGGCTTGTTTTTTTCTAACCTTTTTCTCCCCAAGGATCTGACCTCCAAGACAGCTTTTGTCACTGGGCAACATGCTCCTAGCATTACACTTGACTCTTCTTCTTGCCTTAGAGATTAACACTATGATCTTTGCTGCTTCATGCAAACCAGGCACCTTGGAGGCCAGCACTTCTGTGAGACAGGATCCGTGGGCAGTTTTGGATGCCAGCCAGGGAACAGCAGAAAATACGAGTGACCTATCTTCTCGCCCACAGGCCTGCTATGTATTTATCTAACTGAAAACTTTTGATATCAGCTTCTATTCATTTTCACTGTTTTACAGAATAGCTCAACTGAAAGGTCTTGCAACAACCCCCTAATTTTATGACCGTCACCTTGAAGCACTGGTGTGCTGCCTTGTGTTGCACAACAGGGAAGAGTGAACAATGTAGTTTAAGAACATCCATTATAATTGTGCATTAGTACTTCCAGCAGATGCTGAAGATTTTCTTCCTTTGCTTAAGAGCATTTTTACTCCCTTAAAAAATGTACAATAAGCTCTTAAATCAAACACACTTTTCCTCCTTTTTGTAACATACAGGCATTAAAATACAAGACAATCGTGGGCTACACTGCTCTCGTTTACCCCAGCACTAATGTAAACCCCACTAACTTCTGCAGAACTAGTCCCAGCTCCTGCAGAGAGAGGACTTTGTGCCAAAGGGAATCTTTCTAGTGCACTGCAATGGCACACAGAGAAACCTGCCCCATGCTGTCCCTCCGAGCCTGGATCAGCATAGCTTTACCAGGCCAGAAGCTCAAGCCAAGCTAGTTTGTATCTGGTACTCCAAGATCCCTCTGTCTGGCACCAACTTGTTTCACACAGAAACCTCCAAGCAGCAAAAAAAGTGAAGTCTCTTTGCTATCACACCTGCTTTACATGCTGAAGGTCCTGGGTTCAAGCCCCAGTTCAAGCACCAAGAAGTCTTTGGGAGGTTGGACTAGATGATCTCCAGAGGTCTCTTCCAACCTTACTGATTCTGTGATTCTGTGAATGTTTTTACAATTTATAAATTGTCAAAAGAAATTGCAGGCTAAAGGCAGGTGGCAGTTAAGAAGAGAGAGTAGTAACTATCTTCATTTTTTAAGCAGAGAACTGAGGAGAGGAACAGTCAGGGTCCACAACCCCATAGAGCAAATCTGTGGCAAGCTTCAGCACTAAGCTCAATGCCAGCCCGGTTCTTGAATCCTAGCCCACGGTTTTACCCAAAACCCATCATCTGAGCAGCGGTTGAGGGAGGGTAATTGAAAAATTATTGTTTTGTTGACTTCACCACTTTGAATCTCATTCTGTCACCTTTCCTTGTACAGGACAACACTTAACTCTACAAATCATCTCATCTAAACCCAGGGAGCTCTGCGCAAAGAGCAAGTCGCTAATCAAGTTGAGAGCGAAGGCAGAGTCTGGCCTTTAGAAGGGGATGGGACAATAAAGGGAAACCACGAGCTCTCCAGGGAGTTTAAAGTGTCTGTCAAACACACACCAAACCTCCAGTTAAGTGGGCTGTGGAAAGTTTAATCAGATGGCATTAGCCCAAACTGAATTCATTTGCTAATGTATAATGTTAATGAACCTCGGCTGCTCTTGCTGAAAATAGACTATGAATGTGCATTATTTTGAGTGAATGCATTAGCCGCCACTAGTTCCTTAATTAGTTTTTCAAAGACTATGTCTGAACGGAAAGGTTATGGAATAATAAGTGATAATGGACTCTTGTTTTATTTAGCACTCTTTCCTAACTTATGAGACATTAAAAAAATTGTAAAGATAAATAATTTCTTTTCATCAGAAGTATCTATGTTGCGGGCAAAATGAGGTGTTTATGTTTTCCAAGTGATCTGAAACTCTCGGATCCTGACAAGTTTGGCTTTGATGGAACTCTAATTTCCAAGGACAATTTGTGTCCCGAAAAGGAGTCTATTTTTCATAAAGCTTTTGGAACCTGCCAGCCTCACTATAATCCACTTGACTGATGCCCCAGTTCCCTTTAAAGAGCAGTTCTGCATCTAAACTGCTTCAGATGCAAGGACAAAGGGAACAGTGAAATTCCAAGAACTGAAAGGCATCAAGGCACTGGCAAATGCATTTATATCCATGAAAAGAAATGGATCTGGAGCTCCCAGGCTGGCTTTCGTGGAGAAGGAGAGTTGATTGATGGATGTATGAAACAGGCCACGGTTTTAAACAAAGACAGTGTCAGAGTTCCTGCAGAAAATGGGGGCAGTTTTGGAAAGCAGTTGTTTTACCAGCAAAGAACTTTGTATTTTTTTTTACACCAGATTATGTAGCAGTGCTCTCAAAAGCACCACAAATTCCACCTGAAACAGCAAATTTAAACTCTAACCACAAAGCCATCTCCTGGCAAAGGGACAGACAGACATACCTCTTCTTTCCTGCTTCCTAACAGGGAACCCTGCTATATTCTTTTATCCACAAGGGACGGAGAGGAGAGGGAACGATCCCCCTCACCGTGATGTGGGTGAGGAGAGAGTTCCCTCCTCATCCTTCTCCCACCACTAGATTAAAGCCAGTATGTAGGTGGATACTCCCTCTCTCAGGGTTTTCCAGAGGTCAGGATACGATCGTCTCCGTTGGCTGTTCAGTGCTCTGATGGAAAAGTTTGTGTGACATTTTTTGAAAAGTAATTTTGAGCATTTTCTGAAAAAAAGAAACAATTCCTAGGCTGTGTCTCAGACTTAGGAAAAGCTTCATGGTACCTTAACAAATAATGCACACGTGATCATCACCTTCTGCTGACTCGGCTTATGGCTCAATGATAAATGACTTAATAAAATGGTAGTAGCCACTTCTTTCTGTATGCAGCTCCGTTCTGAATGAGATATCCTGGAAGACATCCGCTTGGTAGAAATATGTGAAATCCAGGCTGGTTCCTTTGAAGTTATAGCTGCTCTTTTCACATCCATTTTCTTCACTCTCATATATAATTTCTTCTATCTTTCCTTGCTTTGCTACCACTGCCTTATTGTGAACTCTTGATGAAGAAAACTGTGCTTTAACTGAATGTATGCAGAAAATATAAATTTTATATGTTTATTCTACATAATTGTGTCTCACTAAGGCTCAATTTTGCTCATAAGGGTCCATCTGCACACAAAGGCTCTCTGTGCCTTAGCTATTTTCCTTTGCTTTATTGCTCAGAATAAAATGTAAACACGGCAGTCTCCGTGTTTCGTTGTAGCTCATTTCCATCCTTCAGATTTGCTGTGATCTACAGCAAAAGAAGAAAAAAAAAGAAATGAGACTAATCTGTCAGCCTTGTCACTGAAAAACTGGAAGATTTTAATGTATAGAGAATTTCCCATAATCAAACAGTGAGTTAAACCACAGTGTATTTAATTGTCGATAAACTTACCAGACATTGCAATACAGAGCAGTCAAAACCCCTTCAAGAATCGTGTTCGCTTGGAAAGCTGTTTTATTGCAACAGAAAATACTTGCCTCATTCAAACTTCACACCTTGGTTTATGAGAGTCTTTACTGTAGACAAGGATTACTATATTAACTGAAAAATTATTCACCAAATGCTGATGCCATGATGAAAATGAGCAGCATTTTCCTGAAAGTCTGGGATATAAACTAAACCCTGAGGGAGCCTGGTATCATGCTAGGCTGCTCTGAGGATCACGTGAGACTTATTCAGATGCTCTTTCATTTTAGCCAGAAATTCAGTTTTTCAGAACACTGGAGCCAAAGTCTGACAAAAACACTATTCAAACTGTTTTTTCTGCTCCTGTGAAGGATTCCATTCCAAAAACTGCATTTCCCACCCAAAAGAAAGCATTCCTGATCAGCCTCTGCTCATAACCACATGCCAGATGTGTGAAGAAGGCAGTGGTGGTCTTTGGCCCTTGGCTGCTGCCGTTGCATGTGTCGGCCAGTTGCAGAGTGCCCTGAAATGCTCCGGCTGCTCCAGAGCTCAAAGACGGATCACAGCCATTTTGGGCTGCCAAAGAAGGTGAGTGAAACTACCAGACTTAAGCAAAAGAGCCCTGCCTTGGGTTTGCACTTTTGGTCTTACAGTTAGAAAACAAGCCCTTTTCAGGGCTGTGAGCAGCTGGCAGAAGGAACATTTATTACTTTAGCCAGAAAATCACAGGCCTTTCACCCCTAATTCAGGACTTTACTGGAAGGAGGCATAAGAAAGGCTGGAAATCAGAGATAAAACAAAAATCCCCTCTTAGATTCAAGTGATTCATGGTTAACATCTCATTAGGTTTCTCCTTCCTCCACCTGTCAAGTAAAATGCCAGCAGGGAGCATAAGACGGCAGACGGAAGCTTTCTCCCATAGAGTGTTAAAAACAGTGAAGCTCCCCAAAACATGTCATAGCCGCTTAGCAGGAGGGGACCTCATCTCCACCAAGCATGGCTGTTCATAGGGCTGATATCCCTCCTTAGTCTGAGAACTGAGTGCTGGAAGACACAGGTTTAATACCTGTCCATACCCAGGAACAGACCCCCCATACTGCCCTTTTTTTTGTCTTCTTTTTCAACATGACAGGGAATTACTGGCAGGGGAACAGTGGAATTACCCAAACCCGCTTTGAGGGTGACCATGGTGGACTGTCCTCTGCCATCCCTGAGACATAGTTGGTTCTGGCTGCCTGTCCCAGAGGTACAACAAGATTCAGCACCTAAAAGTTGAAGCCAGACGCTCCAAGTAGAATAAATAAGAATGTCTTTCAAGTCTTGTTATTCCCAGATCAAGATGAGATGGTTCAATGTCCTTTCTAGCTTTAAGCTCAATGAGAACATATTACAGTATCACAACTACTAAAGTAGCCCTGGGTCAGAGCTTTTCATGTAGTACCATGGCAGAGCCCAAAGGAAGGGGGGAATTGGTCTTGACAGAGGAATTCAGTCTTCAAGGTCTTGTGTTATAGCTTCTGCCCAGAAAAGTTTCTGCTTTAAAATTTAACTATTATACCTTTCTGTTGTGCAACCCATAGAAGCGAAAAAACATACTGGAATTTTATTTAACAAACTTAAGTAGCAAGACTGTTTTTAGGGGCTGCATGTTCTCATTGGAGTAACACAATTTTAAGGGTTTTTTTTGTTTTCTCAGTGGAAGTGTTATAGCAATATCCATGTCCTCATGGCTTAGACACAATTTCCTAATGATAAACAACAGCTTCCCTGTGTAGTTTGGTCAATCTTCCACTAAACAGCACAAAACAAGTGAGACAACAACAGCGAAATAGTTAAACAATAATGCAGGACAGTATTTCTGAGTCCTCTATAATTTGTCCATGCACCTTCAAATCCCTCATATGAGAAGCCTGTTTTGAGGTGCATTTGTAAATGGGTCACTAAAGACCGGGAGGAAAATAAGCTTAAAATTTTGCTCTCAATAATATCCCCTGAAGTACTGTACCTTATGTTCCTTGAGTGCAATATATTGTAATGGCTCTGTAGAGACTTCATCATTACAATGTACTGCACATCAGGAAAAATGCAAACGTGGTAGGCACGACTCCCTATCTCAAACACCTACAGCGGCCGGCTCATCTCTGATGGATGGAAGGAGACAAGCCCCTCCGGAGGGTGAGTCAGAGGAGAAGTCTAACCTAACTTACCCAGATTGCCCTCTGGAAAAACCTCTCCCTTCTTCTCGACTGAGCTTACAGGAAGTTAAGACGAGTCTTCTAACTGAAGCAGTGTTTACAGATGCCTAAAGTGAACATATCCCAAAGCCTCTGTGGAAAAATCTAGTCATCCTGCCTATGTTGTGCTTAGGCTTCATCTACATAGTTCTTGATGTCCTTTAGCAGTCAGCGTATTTGGGACCGACACACAGCTGAAAAGATGTTATTTAGCCATTTGAGAGGCACCGCCTTATTAAATTATTAATGCATTGCTGTTTTCCTGCTATTATTGCTTCTAAGTTATTGTTTGAGGAAGTCAGGAAGTCAGCCTTAGGAAAAAAAATCAGAAACATCAGATGTTGATTCTTGGACTTGGTTATGTTTTCATATGTGCATTTAATTCTTTGAAAATATTATTCCACCCTTTATCATAAAGATAGCCAAATGGGATAACCAAGCCAGGTGTGGATCTGTGACTTATTGCAAAAGAAGGGCAAATTATAGTTGACTCAGAAAAGGCTGAGATATTTAATATACCTTCAACAAAAATAAACACATGAATAAGTGGAGACCAGATATGTGATGAAATTAGTTTTAAAAAGGAGACAGCAGTGCAGGCCATATACATGTTAAAGGATATTTTAGGAAGATGAATGAATTCAGCTTGGCAGGGCCTGAAGAAATCTACTTAGAGTGTTTAAGGAACTGGCTGGGTTTAAACGTCTGCTCATAATTTATCTTATATTTACCTATGATCTTTCTTGAGTATTCTCTATATAATGGAAGTAGAAGGAAAGTTACAAATATTGGAGTCATTATGTCCATTTACCCACTGCACTAGGTAAATACATTTTAAAAGAAGTTAGATTTGGGGTATTTTTATTCTGCTGGAGATTAGAGCTTCATTCTTTTTTGTCCAAAAGATCAGTACTGGGCTCTGTTTCAGCAAAATGAGAAGTCTTCTAAACTTGGGAGCAAATTCTGTGCTAAGTGAAAATTGCATACCCAAGATATGCATGAGGCTGAAAATCAGTGCAGATTTGCGTTCTGCGTCAAATCAGAGTGCAGTTAAACTTCTTATGCTGTGATCAAGTCCAGCCCCAGTTTAGGATTAAGGTTATGAAATGCTAAAATTATGTAATCAGAAATGACAGCACCAGATTATGTATCAAGCTGTTAGGGAAAGAGGGACATTCCAGCTAAATTAAATGTGCCTTTATTTTAAATATTCTCCAAGCAGAACCAAAAGATCTCTGGAAGGGAGAGGAGGGGAAAGCAACTACTAAAAATTGAAGCTTCCGATCAGAAAGTAATGTGTCAAATCCAAGAGTAGAGCTGCAATCTGAGCTGTCAGATACACAGTGGAGCGATGTCTCAGAGTACAATGGAGTAACTCCTGGTTTAGCTAGTTAAAAGGTAATTTAGGTAGAACTGTACGACCTAACAACTTTCATACCCTAAATATCTTTAGGCATAATTAGAAAAAGATATCAGCCAGTAGGTATGATTTAAACACAGGTACCGGTTGAGCCCATTCGGAATAGGAAGAGGGCAGTGGGCAGTGTGTGTTGATCAGTTCTTTAACCTGTCCCTCACACTTGCCTTTTGCTCTGTGTAATGCATTGATCTCTGCAGTGTGCTGAAATTTGATACAGTTCATCCAAGATTTCCTTTCAAGTCTTGCCAGTTCTGGTACAGAGCTAAATCACAGGTTCTTGAGGCTGTCTTTATTATATTCCTGTTCTGGAGAGGAACCCTGGTTAAAAAGTACCATATCAGGACAGAAAAGGACGCACTGAACTAAGGAGCATTGCCCCAGCCTCTGCAGTTTGCTGTAGCTTTCCTTTTAACTGCACTGCATCATCTTATGAGAACTGCCTGCTCTGCCCCACAGTGTCTTGCCTTGACTGATAGCTTTTGCATTCTGCTCTTTTGGTCAAGAGATGCATGGACAAGTGCCCAGCACTAGCCGGAGCGACTAAAGGGGTTAATTCACATGATTTAATAGCTGTTCCCCTGGCTGACTCAGGAGTGGTGTGGAGAGGTTTGGAATATGGCTTTGTCTAACCATCTCAAGCCTGAAAGACACCAGTTCTAGGAGCAAGTTTGAAACTAAGGCCATGGAGTATAGCTGCAGGGAGCTTCTCCTGTTACAGAGCCCTGCAGTAGAACCTGGAGGAGCAAGGGGAAAAGGAAGGTTTCTACTGCTGTTAATCAGGCAGCGCAGTCACAGCCAGCAGGATGCAGAAGATGAAGTTGTGCACTGTTCCCACATCCAGCAGGTAGCTGCTTCATAATTAAAGACTTTCTCAGCAAGAAATACTGCACTGTAAACTTTACCGCAGTCTATAAGGAAGCAGAAGGGCACCACATTGCCTTCCAAACTCAGTTGGGAAGACAGAAAAGTTATTAACCCCTGCCTGCCTCCCTCTTCCATCTAATTCCTCCAGAGTCTCTGCCCACTACCTGCCTGACCCTCCAGCAGCACTGCGGGGGGAACTCACTGACAAGAGTCTGTAAAGTCACTTACAGGACAAGGCATGTGATAGCATTAGGGAAAAGGAAAACTGGATGCTCCCAGGATATTCATAAGCACATTGTCCCATATGCAAGGAAGCCTGGTAGCCTACAGGCCTGTTTCCTGGCTGGATTCTCTAAATATTTATTAAGGTATGCTCTTTTGTCTAGAGTTTTCTTTAGAGATTGCAATATTCATAATGAGTGTTTCTTGTGTGGCTTCTCTGGTGTATATTCACGGCTGTGCTCATGCTGCAACCATTCCTTCGATAAGAACATTAATAAAGTCCATCTCCTTCACCAGGCCACCTTATGCTGAGAGGTTTACCACATAGGAATTTCTCTGGGAACTCTTTCTGTTTTATCAAGTGCAACCAAAACGTCTCTCTCTTACTCTTTGGGATTCATAGGGTTTCAAGTTTAGTGAGGCACCTTTGGCTTACTCTATAATACCTGGCTTTATCAACCTTTTTTTATTTACAGCTATAGACTTGTAAGAGCTTGGAAACAAGATCTGCTTTTGTAAGACACATATACAAGTGCTAATGCAAAGAGATTCTCATTGCATTTTCTGGCTACAGTCATATGAAGAGGAAAAAAAGATCTGGGCATTGAATGAAAATCCCTGTCTTTTCAGTCACTGAATAAGGAAAAAGATCATTTTGAATGTAATTGAGGTAGGGAGTAAAATTAATACTTACAACTCTTTATTTTTTGAGTTAATAAATACTTTCTTTGCTACTCATTCCTCTTTGAAAAATAAAATCAGTTAATGATTTTGGAAAGCTTTTCTGGTTGCTTGAGAACTGCCTGGTATTCCCCGAGGTTAAAAATAATCAGAATGGAGCATTCTGCAAATAGGCTGAGGAAACTTTCCCCAGGACATCTCCCAACTTATCCTCCTTGGATTGCGATTCCAGCTTCCCAGCCTGTGTCTCTGCATTAACAAGATTTATGAGGCTTTCACTTGTCTTGAACAGGTGTGATGTTTTGATTATTCATCATGGCTTTTCACTAAGTAACATGAACTGCAGCAGTGGGTATCCTTGTGCAGTGAGAAACATACTTCCTAGCCCTTCATGGTGTTTATTCACCAGATAAGCTCAACAAATTCCCACAAGGACCCCAGGATTGTCAACAGCAGCCTAGAGAAAGGGATACTGTAAAAAGAAATTTCTTATGTTGAAACCATGGCTGCACTGTGTGGATAACATAAGAATTGTTTATTTGGCTGTCAGCAGCAATGAAGATTTCCTTTTCTGTTGGCCAATATTGATAAGTGTTAGTACATCACTGTAGCATCTATGTATCTTTTTCAGATAAAAACTAGCAGAACAGGTAGGCAGAATAAATACTGAAGGTTCATCTAGAATGAAGTTTAAGATAAGTAAAGGGAAAGAAAATGGATAAACCATTCTAATGAGACTTCTACTCTTGTTTCCAAAGGAGATGCAATGACATGCATTGGGGGCATAACAATTCTGGGCTCAGACACCCACGAAATGAACTTGCTAACTACCTGTTCTCATGCTCAGTCTTCAGAAATTGTGAAATAATGAGTTAGCTTAGCCCCAGAAAAAGCAAGACAAATGCATTCAAATTTATCTAAAAACTACTACATAATGAGATCAGTATATCATTAATTCAGGAAAAAACTTTAAAAATGTTTTGATTTCAGTAGAGTTACTCCTGACATACACCGCAGAGAGCAGAGTGTGGTGTTAAAACTGCAGAAGGTATCTTTTTAAAGCTTCTGGAGGAATCCCTTGTGTTTTATAACATAGAACTACACCTTAAGTGAACTTCTGAAATCCCTGAGAGAACCAAAAGGCCTTATTCTCCTTTAATTTTTACCAGTAGAATTACTCCCAATTCATACTGATAAAAGAGATGAGAACAAATCATACCAGGTTGCGCACTGACACTAACCAAGACTCATTAAGTTAATTATAGCTTATTCGCAGGAGCCTGATCCAGTTCCACTTCCCTGCATCTACACCAGCGTAACTCAGCCGAGCTTGGCAGAGCTGCTTTTGTTTTATATCACCAGGGTCAACATCAAAATAAGTCCCAAGGAAAGTACAGCGTAACTGAAATGCAGCACAGGAGTAATCTTAATACTACCATTCTTCAGTTTGCTCCCCGTAGTTATGCAAGAATTGTAATGTACACAGGCAAACCACTCAGCAGGACTATATTTCCTCGGAAAATGTTTGTCTCGGGAAGCCAAATTACATTTCCTCATTCAACCCAGACTAGCTAAATTTCCATTTGCGAAATGAGTACTATTTTCTTCATGATTTTTTGCTTCTCAAAGATTTCTTATAGTATGCCAGATTTCCATCACAGGCACAAATTCCCAGCCAGAATTGTGCCTGTTTAGTTACCACAGCCTTGTGCATGCAGACCAGTCACTCATCTAACGGGGAAACAGTACACATAATATTAATCTCAAACACGCAAACCTGGCATGCAAATGTGAATGTTAGTTTGAAATTCAGACTCTGTCTGTACTGTTTTTTAGAGTAAAAAAACAAAAGTGACCTACTTTAACATACCAGCTCTTTGCTGGTATAGACGGTTGTTGCAAGATTCCCTGTTTGCGCAAGGTTAGGATTTAGTCTCGGTTATGCAGGTGTGAATAGGGATCTACTTTGCCGACTTCAGTAAATGTTGCACCGATCCCAGTAAGAACATCTGGACCATACCGACTTGCCCAATGTGTCACAGTGGATTTGTGAAAGAGATGAAAAGAAAATCCATGCATGAGTCCTGATGCACTCCCTGCTGTTCTCCTCCTTACACAACACTTTGTTACATAAAACTTATTCTGTAAAAAAAAAAAAAAAAAAGGATGAGGGGAGGGATGGAAAAAATACCCATCTTTTTGGTTGTAAGCCAGTTTTCTGTATGAACATGGCAGCAGCATGTGAAGAGAAGCAAGATTTCCTTATAGCACCATGTGACAAGACTAATCAAAATAAACATTCAAAAAAAAATAAAGAAATTAGGAATGAGGTAGCAGACTGGGGAGAGCAGATGGTTATTCAAGCTAGCAAAATTCTGCATGCAAGCTGCAACTATAGCTCTTGTCAAAAAAAACAGTTGTTAATGGCAAAAGAGAAGGCAGAAATGCCATTAGGGTATTTTGTGAAGTTAGTGAAAACAGAAAGATGAAAAAAATATGGGGGCAGAGAGTGTTTTCAGCTCTCCACAAAGCCTACCACAATTATCAATGGCACTGCTGCAGAAGTGGAGGAAACAAATGCAGTAGCTGGGAAGAACACCCTATTGATCGAAGTTCAGTGTAATGCAACATGAAAGATGCCTCACAAGCCCAGGGATCAGCTAATGAGCTAAAGGAGAAACTTTGTTTTCCCAGGAACTGAAAAAAACAGAATCTGTAGTTTCCTGTAGTTTTGTGGACACGCTGAGGAAGGAACCAGGAAGCCAGGACAGCACTGGCACCCTACCGAAGATGTGGTTCAAAACTGGCCACTAGTGCTGTTCCGATGCCATGCATAATGCAATAAATAATAAATGCATAACTCAAGCTCAAGGTTAAGGGGTTTGCTAGGTGTTTTGCTAATCTTGCCTTATTTCAGGTCTGTCACCTTGAGAAAGGGTTGTTGCCGTGGGTCAGCCCTCACTCTCCATGAGGGATCTGATGTCCCAGAGCAGTGTGTGCAGGCTGTTTTATCCCATCACGAGGTCCCGGTGGGATGGGCCAGGGATCTGAACAGCCTCACAAGTCCTGCCCTCTCGTCCTGTGTGGGCAAGTGCGGGCCATGCAGCTCAGGTGCCACTCTGAGTGCTACTCTGCCATGGGGAAGGTGCCCTCAGGTTTGCAAGGGTGCATAGCAAGGAAGGGGGCAGCTCATGGCTAAGCGGCAAATCATATTAAATAACAACAAAAAATCCAACCCAGAAGAGACAGGTTGTTCCAGAGAGGCAGGAGCATGAGTCAGTTCCTGAACATGCTTTGCAGCCTCCAAAATGGTATCCAGTGCTTAGGTGGCTCAGTCTCCGATTAGGAGCAAAACACTGAATCAAAGAGGCTCCTGCTGCCTCAGAAAGGCCATCAGTCGGCTGAACGTCCATTTTGCAGATGCAAATCCTTGAAGAATACCCTTGTAATATGCCTAGTTTTTTTGTTATTAAAAAAAAAAAAAAAGCAAACAAGCTCCTCCTGACATGACTGTTGTGACAAATTGAACTGCATGAACAAAAACTTACGTCTATACGAGCTATCCACCTGACAACTGTGTGGGAAGCTGGGAGGGAGCAGGATGGGAAGGAGGGCTTGAAGTGCCCGACAAAATCAGCCTCTTTTCTGGACTGCAGCTTGCAGTGGCTCACGGGGGAAGTGCTCTGGAATGGCAACATCCATCTGCAGGTCCCGAATGATGCCACTGGCGACATCCTGTCCACTCTTGGAGACCTGAGCTTTAAACGCTCTGCAACCAGCAGGAGCTCCAGGTCTGAATAACGAGGCAACAAAGAGTTTAGCAATGAGGTTGTCTCTGACCAGGCCCCAGTTTACCTCAGACGGGAGGACGAGGCACTTTGCTGGAAGGCCATATCCGGATTACCCTGCCCTCCCCAGTCCGTGCTCCCTGGTACGTAGCTAAGGCTTCCAAGCTGCTCTCTGAGTCTTCCCCAGGCACCTGTAGGTGAATGTGGCTGTCTTTCTAGGTACATATGAGCAACTCCGGGAAGCAGGACTGGCAGCTTGTGAGATCTAACTTGCATCCCCATTGCAAAATGAGCAACGATCAATCTGGAACAAAAAATAATAATCAGATCTAAACTGATACTTGTTCTGTGCAGATTAGCCACCGCATTCCACCACGCAGGCAGCATCAGGCGTGCTGGCCAGTTTCAAGGGCAGTGTATCCACTAGTCTTATGGGTTTTTTTGACAAATTCAAAATTAATTGTGTTGCAGGAATCTCAGCTAGAAACAGGGAAATGAAGCTTCCCAAACAAGTAGGATGCTGCCAACCAGCTTCTAAGCAGCATCTTGGACATCTCAGATTCAGTCAGGGGATGTAGTTCTCTCTGCAACTTCTCTCTGCCCTGGCATGTGCTATTTGCAATTTGCTCAGTGTTATCTCTGGTATCTGTGAATTAATTCCCAACTCTCCTGCAAGGAGTCGCAACAGGTTACTACTGTACTGCCACTTCATGCCCTGAGATCAACTATCCATGTGGGGTCAGCTAAGAAGTGATATCAACTCAGCTTTTCTACATGCACAGAAAATGTGTATTTCTTCCTGAGCCTCTAACTCTAAACCTCTTTTTACTCTGAATCCCCCTCTAAGGCTGAATAATAAAAATAATAATCAAAAATTGCAGAGAAATTGCTTCCTTTCTATGGTTAGAAGTTTGAGAAGTGAGCTGTCAGCACATTGAAAAATGGAAACCAGCCAGCACTGCTCTGTACTATTAAGTGTTTTTAGCACACCAGACACTTTAGGATCTTGGCACAGCAATAAATATAAAGAAGCACCTTTTCTGTCTCTGGCAGAGGAGGGGAAAACAGGGGGACATATTCTAAAGCCTCAAAAGCTGGAGACGATAGTGACGTAGAGGAAGCAGACGTACTTTTTTTTCCAAGGATGATGGGTTTCCATGGAGTTCATGTCATACATCATCTGCTGTTTTGCTGGTCATGTCTGGCCTGTCTGGATGCAGCAATCCCCTGCCAAATGTATGTACATTTTAAAGGTGTAAATACAGCAACACAGCCTGACTCTGCCTGACACCCTAGCACTGACTTTGTAAATGTACCTGGAAACTGTCAGGTTAGATCACCCCCAAGGATCATTTACTCCACTCTTTTTCTGACAGTGGCAGTGCCAGATACTTTGAAAGAAAGTGAAAAAAACCCTGAGTACTGCAAGCTGGGCAGTGTCACCCAGATCTGGGAAGGGGTTGCCTGCCTTATTGCCTGTGTGTTCCTATTCTTCCAGTCGTTTTTCTCTTTGCTTTGCTTTTTTCCCCCAGCCCTGTCTAATATAAATGTCTGTGTCATCCAGGTCTGTGAGATAGCTTTTCTACGAGTTATTCCTCTCCCTCAGCAAAAAGACAGGGTCCCTGCATTTTACATTGAATCGCAGCTTCAGACCTGACACATCAGGCCTCTCCTCACTCCAGTATATCTCAGCTCCTGTCTCACTTCCCACTTAAAAACACTCCAGCAGCAGAAATACCCCAGCAACATCATCTGCAGAAAGGACAAAGGCTTAATACTGGCCTAGAAACACAGTAATTTTCATCTCTCTACCCTGACAAACTACTGCAGCTGGATAGCAAAAGAATTTGAAGCATTTTTTCTGATTCTCTTCTTCACAAATGATTACCCTTGCAAAAATCAACTGCTCACAGAATTTAAGATCATGGTCTGCTCAGAGGTGTTTTCTGAGGAGCAAGAAAAGTTTTGCTGAGATTCTTGATTCCTCTGATTAGACTCTATATAAGATCTTCGTTCTGCATTGTTATCTAGACAAATTATAACCTTAAATTTCCTTAAAAGTCCTGCATGTTTGCAATAGCTTTGTACACGCCTCTTTTCTAGACTCTGTGATCTCATATAATCATTTTATATGGCTACTCATCAGCATGGTGTCTCAGTACTTCCCATATAAAAGCTGAGAGTGAATGCATCCTTTCAGCAATTGCTTGTACTTCTTGTACATTGGGGTAAAGCCTTAGCTTTGATAGAGATTTAATTTTGGGGATATTATTTTGGATGTTACTATTTCTTTTTCATTTAATATTTCTTGATTACATTTATTGAGCAGAAATGGTGTTTCCTAAAGCTGGCTGACCTTGCTGGGACGCAGGGCAGAATAAACCTCATAAAACTAATTGATAAAACAAGAGTATTTCTCAGTCCAGAGTACGAAGGTTATGATATCCAAGAGGAAGAGGGGACTGGTAGTCCAGAGCAGCATCCCAGAACCCCCGCTTGTAAGGAAAGCAAGCACCGTTAGAAGTACCCAGAACAAAAAGGAATTGGGAGAGCATTAGGAGAGCGGACATGGTTAAATACTCTCAGGAAGCCTTGCCTCTTGTGTGTGTCACAGGCAGATGTGGTGAGTCATCAGGCTGCTGCTGGGGAAGCACAGCTATAGATACATATGTATGTATCATAATACCCAATTTTCCAGTTCCTGCCAGAGCATTTGAGTGGTGCTTTTTAGCCTGTTTAATTCAGTTCTGCAAAAATACATCCTACCTCAGTGGTCTAATGAAACAAAAGATTATAGTTTTCTTCATTGGTGAAAGACTCAAAATTCAGCCTGAGAACTTCATTATAGAATCAACTTATCAGATTTCATTAGAGTGCTTCAGATTTAGAAGATGGACACCTGGTGAGCTGGAATATTAGATTTCCAAAACTTCTTGCACGTAGCAGCATTTTGAATAAGTTTCTTTGCAAATTAATTGGTAGTTTGATTAAATTCTTTTTTGTGTATTCTATATGATGATTCAAGCACTTGTGAATATGAAATTAAGCATAAGATCAGACACACTATAGAAGCAGAACAGAAACGGGGACTGGCAATGTTCATTTTGGATTTTTTTCTCTTTTGAGATTAAAGCTCTTGCCAAGTTTTACTATCTAGAATTTACATATCAGCCTCTAATACCTTAATATATATTTGCTTTGCAAAACAGCCAGACTTGAAACTTAAATTAATAAGCACAGCCATAGAAGATATAACAGAGGTTACTGCCATGTCTGTAGGCTTTGGTTTTCTTTTGGATTTGAAAAATAGAAATTCTTTTCATCTGAGGTTTTCTATGTGCATGCCACTGACTTGTCCCATGGCATGCCAGCCAGGAAACTTTATTTTAAAACTATCTGGCCTTGGGGAGAGGTGTGGGGAGTGGGGAGGTAGGTGCTGAAAATATCTTCCCCTCCTAGACATTATTCTTTCTTCTGCCTATGGAACCTGACAAAAGATAGGCCAGGTAACAAATTCCCGTGCCCACTGTCTAAATTAGTTTGGGTTCCTCCTGCTCAGTGCCGCATCTCTGACCCATCACTGAAAACATTAGGACCAGAATAAGCAGAATTTTCTAAAGGGAAATTCTGGAAGTTCTCAAGTCATTCACGAGGAGACCATGCCCCAAGGAGAGCTTTGGAAGGAGGAGTCCATCCTTTTTTGCTCAGGAGAGAAGCTCTAAAGCTCAAATTCCCCCTTTCCTTTTGCTTTACCACTTAACAGGTCATTGTCTCTGTTATTTGTGGCATCTCTCTGGGTTAGCAGGAGTCATTCTGTGCCTGCTTACTGGAAGAAATGCAAGAATGTCTAATGCCATCTGGCTGGTAAATGAAAACATCTCATCTGCAAACACCTTCCTTGTAAAGAGCCTAATCAAGATTCCACAAATGTCTATGGAAAGTCTTCATTAATTTAACTAAGGCTTTGATCCCAAGCTTGGAGGTGGCTGCTGCTTCAGGAATTTGGCACGATATCCTGATGCCCATGAGAACTGTCTATATGTCACGAAGTATCACCAGCACTTCAGTATCACAAAACATTTATTTCTAACTCCTCAAGAGCCTGGGTGCCCCTAAACAGGCAAAAAATTGCCTTCCCCAAGCCTTCTGGATCAGCCCTGATGGCAGTGTAAATGCAGATAAAAATCAGCAATCTCAAGCTAGACAATAAAAACAAGTGATGTTAACTGCCCATTAAGCTTGATGAGTAGTACTTATTTTCCTGATTAAGTCAATAATAAACTAGATTTGTGCTTGATGACTTTTACAGGTTGCCTGCCAAAACCAGCCATTTTATATGAACTCAACAACTGTTGTTGCTATCAAAGCCCAGGTGCCAGACCTGAGAGAAGCTGCCTCCTTGTGTTTATCTCCAGTCGCTTGAACTGGAAATGTTTTTTCCTCTTCCCCTTCACACTGCCCACCAGGATCCCCCCACACACTGCAGATGTCACCGAGCTTTGATTCCATCCATACAGCCATGTTAAAGGAAACACGGAACTGCTGTGGCTGTGCCGGGGCTTTCAATTTGCCTAGTAAGTTGAATCTAGTGCAAAGTTGTTATCATTAAAGCCTGTTATTTTCACAACACATCTTCAGCGCACAGCACTTTGTCATTTCCCGCTGTTGTTATTTCAATACTATGTGTCTGTCTGATTTATATGAATGCTGGTCTGTAGTTTGTTATTCACAGGAACAGAGAATGCAAAATCAGTGTCTATCAGGGCTTTCCAATTGAAACAGAAACACCACGTTCTTTTAAGAGGCATGGAGGAAAGATAAGAATGAAAATGGAGTTGTAAGAATAACTGACTCCCACCCCTGCTTGGATACTTAATGTGCTGTTGAAGAAGGGTTTTTTCCCTTTTTTCTGTTTGTTCATTTGTGCAAGATGAGATGTTCTTATCTGTGAAGCATGTGAAGCTCCTTTACTAATCTATTGTTATGCATTTTTAATTATTACAATTTATTCTAAAATCTTGTAAGTAGTTTTTGTTTTCTACAAGTTGTTTGTGGGATAAACCAGAGAAGCTGCTTTAGGACAGGTTTTTTACCAGTAACTGTCCAGCAGGACCAGCAACGCAATCCCTTATGATGGGATTATCTGTAAGAAATAATAACACCCCAGAATCCAGGCCCTGCTCTTCCCAGCAGAGGTTGTCCTTCTTGTGGAAGGCCCACACCATTCATTTGAGAAACCTTTGCAGCTCTCATTTGAGAAACCTTTGCAGCTCTCTCCTCAACCAGTTCAGTGAAGCTTTGGCACCCACCGTCTCTCACACCTTTTTGTTCAGCATGCAGAGAGGAGGGTGCAACAGTCCCCTCTGAAATCCCAAGACTCCTGGCTGTGGACAAGGTGTGAGGAGTCAGTCCAGAGGCAGGTGTCACTGAGAATGGGAAAGCCTGCTGCTACAAAAAAAATTGCACCTCTATCAGCTGTTTCCAAATGACTGCTAATGCAACAAAGGGCACTAAAAATAAGTGTTTTGCATGCAAAACAGCAATCACAGGCAGTTCCACTTAAATGCTCTGAAACCAAATATTTTGCACTTACAATTACAGCCCATACTGGCATTTCCTAAAGGATCTTACTGTGCTGCTGACACAGACTAGAAGTGAACTCGATAATCCCAGCAAAGCTTGATGTCCTAAGAGCTGCTGAAAAAATCATTTAGGCGGAATGGTGCCCTGAATAGTCGGCTCTGCTGCTGTAGAAACTAGGCAGTAATCCACTTCCAGTGTGATTTGGCTACTACTTTTCTTCTTGGTGTGCTCCTCCCTGTTAAGCTCAGAGAAACACAAGAGTATTCAGACAAATTCTGACAAACCAGTTCACAGGCTTACAATTAAGAATGTGTGGGATTAATTATATATGAGAAGTTATACATCATGAGTTGGAGGCCTGGGGTATTATTGTAAGAAGAAAATCACAGAAAATCAGATAAATTGAATTCATTAGAGTAGGAAAGAATAGCATGTAATCGTTATTTTTACTGCACTTCATCAATATCAGAAAGGTTGCCAATAGCACTTCTCTTGCAGCTTTTATTTCAAAATGTAACTCTGCACATATCATAGGGCTGTTGGACAAACTTACCTCTGCTGTCTTAAACTAACCCAGTACCATTAATACTACTACTTCTAAACATTAACAAAACTGCTTTTTGTCTGTCACAGAGGCTCTTTTGCTTTATGAGAAGTTTAAGGAAAATTTTTACAGAGAACAAAATCCTAGTTCACAGTAACTCTTGAAAGTAGGATTCCCCCCCCCCCAGTTCTACAGATCAGGCATTTTTAACATGTCTTTTAATACCGAGGCAGTTTACCCCAAACACTTACAGCAGCATAGCTGTTATCTCCATGCCAGTCTGTCTTCCTAGTGATAAATTCAAACACGAGGACTAAACATCAGATCTTTTGTGACCTTAGAGAGGTTTGAGTCCAAATCCAAACTTCATGGCTGAAATCTATCCCAGTAAGAATATAATCCAGAATATAAATCTAGACTGTAATTGAATAAAGGAGGCATTTGGATTTGCATCCCAGATTGCCTTTTGTGCCTCAGTCTTGCCACTTAAAATCAGTGAACAATCCTATTCACTTAATATAAACTAGTCGGAGTGGATGAAGATTGAAGACAGGTAACAGTATACTAAAAAATATGGTCATGGTCCTCAAAGTGGGAGACTGGTAACCTGTGAGAAGACTAGAGAACAAAACCATTCATGCTGGAAAGCATTACTCCTCTGTTCTATCATGTACAAAGTTTAGAGGTATGTAGGTGTTAGCAGAGGTAGTTCTTCAGACATGAGAAAGGTGGTGCTGCAGAAGGAAAGAAATGAAACTCTGGAAGAGCTTTAAAATGCATTGGGTTTCAGGAGATAAGATACAGGCATTCAACTTCCACTGTCATCAGCAGGACTACATTTAACTGCTTGACAGTTCTTAAAAGGAAAATACTCTTGTTTATGTTTAAGCCTGTGTTTAATTATTTGCAATATTATACAGAATTTTGAAAGAAAGAAAAAAATGTCAGAGCATATAAAGAAGCAAAATAAGTAGTTTGCATTAACCTTTGGTTGTACCCGTTCTTGAAGAGGACTTGAATTTGTCAGTCCTGTAAACTCTGAAATCCACGTAATCACTAGGTCAAGCCAGGAGGATTAAAAAGAGTTTTCATTCTGAGGCTGAATGCAAATGCCCCAAAACCTAATGAGGATTCTGAAGAACATTCAGGTTTCCAGGTGTTGACACCAGTAGAGCTTACAAAGCAGCAAAAAGACAGCTGCTTCCATCCAAACAACATCATTTTGAGATCTAATATTTGATCCCACTTATCTCAATTATAACCTTTCATTAACTGTCTAAAGAAAAAACCATTATAATATAATCTTTTGGCAGAAGACTCAATTTAACAGTAAACTGAAAAAAAAATCAAGACTCACAATGCAATAATAGTCATAATGAAAAGCTTTTTCCCTCAGCCGCTCTGTAATTATAAGAGGTCACAAAGTTATAAAATTATATTATCTTAAATAATGATCAGTGATCTTTTGCAATGTAAATAGCAATTGTTATTCTGCACTGAAAATTAAAATGAATAGCTAATTTAGGGCTTGGGTGACAGGAGAAGTTTCTTGTACTATGACATGTTATGGATATTAATATCTCTTCTTAACAGGTTTTTATTTTATTTTTTTTTTGTCTTACCTTCTTAGATATTTGAGGAACACAGTCAAAAGATCTCTCAAGCCTGTCTTGTGGTCTAGGCAACTTAAATGTCTTGGACAGTCCTTGCCCTACTGTAAATCCACTGAAACTGCTGACAGAATACCAGCGTGGTCCTCAAGGAGGTTTTCGTCTCTCTCTCATATGTTTTGCAACCCTATACCTAGAGCTGGATTTGGATATGAAACTGCCCAAAAAAACAAATAGCTTAGTATGAGGGTTTGAATTAGATCTGCTTGCAATTCATAAAAATAGGATAAACCAAGAAAGCGTTGTGTAAAACAAGTAATTACTTGGTATGACTTGTACTCTCATACAGATACCGCATCTCTTCCTGTTTGCACTAGTGTGCATCAGAAGTAATTCCAGTGACTGTATTTAGTATATTTAGTCCAATGTAATAAAACATGAGATCATCATCATGCTTAACTGTCATTTAAAGTGCCGTACATTCTTAACTAAAGAGTAAAGGGAGTAGCATATGCTATATACTCATTGCTCCAATAAATTTCTGTTTTTCATTTGCAGGAAAAAAAAATATTTATCAAAAACTTCCTATTAGGAAGCAAACGGCTCTTGAAAAGATCTGAAAAAAATAAAATCTAAAAGAAACTTCAGCTTTGCTGGAAACCTAATACTACAGCCAGGAGCTTCAAATACCCATTATCAAAGTGAGTTTTACAAATTGGTCTGGAAGACAAGTACAAAGGCACCTAATCAGCAATTATATCTAATAAAACTAGTTAGAAAAGCTTTGAATGAGCCTATCATGATCATAGTGAGAGTAAACAGAAAATGTTCTGAATTTGAACAAATCAGACAAAATCCCATCAGGTTGCAGAATATAAGGTAATATACAAAGTGAATGGAGGCAATATAGGAAAAAATAGAAGACAGAAGTGGATTATTTTTCTTAACAACTGAGCTAAGTTGTCCCAAGAAGAGTAACACAAAAAAAGTCGAAGTGGTGAATGCAGCTTTTTGTGTTCTTGAGTTCCTCTTCCACAACAGATTTCATATGTTGAGGAAAACTCATACATTGTCTATACAATTCCTGCCTGTATTGAAGATAAAGCACTTTTCTGTATGTGGTTACATCATCAGCAGCACACCTTTTATCTGATGCTATTTTGTAAGGATGGAAAGATCCCCCTTTCACCCCACCATCGATCAAGGAGAGCATTCAGATGGGACCAATTAGACTCCTTCCAAATGGAGAGAAATTAAATAAATGCAGTAGTAAGGATCTTAAAAACACTTTTTAAAATTGCCATACACAAATGGGGAAACACTGCCAGTTTTCTTGCAGTGTCCATGTATGAATGCCAGCACATATCATCACAGCTGGACCGTGCAGGAAATGAAGTGTTATGTTGTGCAGGACTACAGCTTCTGGAATAATAACATCAAAATCACTTCTGAGGATGAAAGTTATACAGCAGTAAAAAGATGACAGTCTTGTTAGTCCCAGGCTTATGTCCACATTCATGTTCTATCACTTTTTGTGATGAAAATCCTTCCCATTAAAAAGAATTATGAAATCATTTTAAAGGAGATCATTTAACAAAGTGAATAATTCAGCATTTAAAATTTGCTGCATACTTTATTTTTTCCACTCCGTATTTTAGGTCTTTCTCCTCTTTGACTAGTGAGCATCTGGCTTTCAGAGAGAGCAATAAAAGGGAGGAGAGTAGAGCAAGATATAGAGAAAAAATTGACAGCAAGAGAAGGAAAGTATAAAAGGGAATTTCTGTAAAATTCAGCTAAGTAGATTTGGTGGAAGGTTCTTGCTCTCAACAGAGCTGGATGATTTTATCCTCCAGTCGAGGTTAGATGGTTCTTCTAAGGTCAAAAGCATCAAACAACATTGGCAGATGAAAGTACTTTTTTAAAGTTAAATTGTAAATATTTTCTAGTGAAGACTTAGTCATTCAATTGAAAAACTGTGGTGATTATGTTTAACATCACCAAAGTAGAGAGCACTTCAGGTAATGGCTTCCAGGGAGGGGAAATAAACATCAGGAATAAAGCCATTGTTTTTATCTCGTAAATAATTATTATCATTGCATGAGCAGGCCAGAATTCTGGTGCGCAACGTTAATAGGCATTATTATGGTTCACCTGAGCCCCAAATTTCCTACTGTTAAGTCAAAATGCATTTTATTATTTTCTTAAATACATTATGCACTATCATATGGCAAGATGTGTAGGGATTCCACATGAACTTTCATCTGCTTCTAAAGGTGAATTAAAAAGAAAAACTTACAAAAATCAAAGATACAGTGTGACTGAGTAATTCATATGTCAGGACAGCTGATAAACCTAGGGCTAATTTAATGCCTCTGAAGTCCCTGAAGAAAATTACAAGTTTTGATATCTCTTAGCCACAGTAGCAGAGAGCTAGGAAAAGACTGTATTCTGAAAACCATGGAGTTAGTTCTAATGAATTGTAAGTGGCAAATTTAAATCAAGGACATCAGATTTTCCTTTAAAGGTTTATAGTCTCTAAAATACTGATTTAAGGCATGTTATTTAACAAAAATATTCTACAAACAGGATGACAACAATAGTTAATAAATGCATTGATTTTGTGTGAATAAGGGGTTCAGCTTTGCCTCTATCTCACCCAGCCAGATTAAGAGAGACCTTGGAAAATGTGAAAACTAGACAGTGAGGGAAAATTAAAAGAAAGGAGTCTTATTCCTTATTGCTTTGTCCATGCAGTAGTGCTATAGGACCTTCAGGACCCAAGATGTACAGATAGGCGTAGGGTGGTCCAGAGCATCCAAGAGCTCTGATGGTCCATAGGAAGTTCTTAAATTACTCATCTTCAACTCCAAAAGGACGATCTGTAGCAAATAGTACTCCTCTATCCTCCACTCCTAATGGCTTCCTAAGGGCTGATCTAAAGTCTTCTGAAGCAAGGAGAAAGTCTACAGGCATCAGGACATTCTGTATCAGCATTCCCTTTGGGCAGTGAAGGTCCTCTTCTAAACAGTAAGGTAAGAGAAGTGTGAGTGATTCAGATCATCAGTAAAGAGGGTTTTAAGAATATGTAGGAGTGAGAGATACCTGATTACTCTCTCTTAGACTGGAGGATGAGTCAGTAGCACTAGGGTGTGTAGATGGGATCCAAAGGCAGCCTAAGCATTCCATGCACTTGAGCATCAGCCTCCTGCGCTCATCCTCTTGTTCCAATATATAAAGAAATATTTAGTGAGCTTTTAAAAGCATGCCCCCCCACATTATAAAATCACTAAAGATATTTTTTGTATAAGTTCTCACATAGATATGTGATGAAGTTATCTATTATGAAAGAAATTCAGGCCTGCCTACCATTTAGAAAATTGCTTACATCTGATACTTTACCTCTGATAGTGTGTCAAGGAGCACAAAGCCAGCATGAATGACTGAGGCAATTGAGAAATCCCACACAAGAGGAGAAGCTCTGTCTCCTTCCAAAAAGCATACAGTTGCAGCTTGCTGGTAAAAACTGTGAACTGTGCTAACCGGCTTTGTCACTAACATGATTATGCAAAGTATACTGTAGTGATAGTGTTGCCCTGCCATCACTTACAATGACATCTGCTGTCTTTCAATTTTATGTAATTTTCAACGAATTTTGGTCTGTCAGGTTGCCCTACCATAGGATTCATGTGAAAATGAGATCCTTATTTTAAGCAAGTGATACAGTTGAAGGAACGGGAAGTGTTAAGGCTGCTATCCATTATGCAAAAGGGAGGAAGATTATTGCAGAAATGCAGAGAGATAAAATGGATTTAAACGTGCAAGTTTCAGTTACAGCCATTCCAGAAGAAAAAAAATGAGCCTATTCTAAACAAGATGTCTGTAAATCACAGCTGGCTTGGAACACCCTAACATATGTGTTCACATGGGAATTATAATATATATGTAAAATTGCTTACAGATGTGACCCAGCAAAAAATGTGCTCTGCTATAAATCCTGCTTGGAGTTTGGAGTTACACTCACTTCTACTAGTTTTAAATAGAAAGTTTGGGATAAAGATTACTAAACAAAATAAATAACTGAGTCTGAGTAACTTTCAAGGTGGACAGTGATCTTAGCAAAGTGGTAGAGCACATTGAGCAAGCCAGCCTGTACCAACCCACTACAGACTCTCCCATCACCAACAGCAGAGCATAATGTAATACTTCTAATAGGAAACAGTGCAGAAGGTAGTAATTAAAATTGTGGAGTGCAGTAAAGAACTACTGAATCAGTGAGAAGGTTTATGTAATTAAATCTCTAATGAAGAAAATGCACATAATTTCACAAACTTCTTAAGCAATACCTTATCGGTGTCATTAACATTTACATCAACTTATATGATCTTTGCACTGTTTAGAAAATCACTGAGTTATGGCATATAAGCAGTAATGCATCGCAATGAAGTTCTGCCTGCTGAATCAGAAAACAAAAAGTCACACCAAGTGTATCACTTCATAATAAGAGGTATTGCATGTGTTTCCTTGATAATATTATCTGTTGCTTTTTATAGTGGTACCAGCAAAATCTTTTTTAATAAAGTATAGTCTTACTGTGAATGCAAAGGTATTAAAAGAAGGAACTTCCCCAAAGATCATGAGGGCTAATGTAAATTAGTGCACATTAGAAATTCTGAATTCTAATTGAGCAGAGACAACAAACAAATTGAGTTTGAATGCCAGCTCTACCTTCTTATGGATACTGAAAACATCCTAGAAGTGCTGTGAGCTAATCATTAGTCTCTGCTTAGAAAGGCGTTACAGAAGAAAGAAATTTGTCAGTTAAAATGGCAAGCAAGATACTCTGGCTGCAACATTATTACTGAGATAAATAGGCCAAAGTATTATAAGGGGCAGAAAGAGGGAAAAAACAGTGTTCTCTTAGTGAAGGCATTGTAGACGACACAAAGTCTTCCAGAGACTCCCTCTATAAACATTGCATGCTGGCAAAGGGGACTAGAGGTAGGATACATATATATCTGCATTATACTGTTCAGTAAAAATGTTAAGCACTACTGTAACCAGCAGGAAAACCAAGGCAGGCTGCCTTAAATTCTCCCCTCATGGGTGGCTTGCATCTGCCTTCCAGCCTTAGGAGGTGCTGTGGCAGCACAGGCATATGTGCAGCCTGTGAAAGCTTACGATTTCCTTCATGAATGACAATGCTAGGCAAAAAAACTGCAGAACAAATTGGATGACAGACTATCTTTGCTATGAAAGATAGGATTTAAGAAAGCATTCCTCATATTTAAGTAATATATTTATATAGAGATGGCAGCCAAAACTATGTTGTCTGCAGCTTTAAAAAAATATATATATTTACTTGAGCTTTTTTCCTCCTGAGACAGACTAGGTACGCAAGTGGTGAAAACTGACGTTTTACTGGCCATGAAGAGGAAACATTTCCATGCTCCACATCTAATCAAAATGCTTTAGATTTCTGATATGACTTCACGCACTTATAATGCACATAGTATTAATTTTACTATTAGGTATCTGTATAAGGCTATAACTAGACAAATGGCTTGACCTAGAATGACAGTTATGCTACAAGTAAGTTTTGTGTCTTGTCTTTTAGAAGAAGACCAAAATACAAGTCCTTTAGTAAAAGGAATTTTTTGCATGCTAGAGATGGATGATTCAATTTACAGTAAGTGCTTTGGGAAGAAAATAACAACAGATTTGTCCCTGACAAGATACATTGCAAAAATTCTCTGAAAGAAAGTCTTGCCATGCAACAAGTAAGGCACAACTGGAAACAGTATTGTGGTATTTTGCTAACATCAGACAAGTTCAGATTTTCATTGACAACTTACTCATCTTAGTCCTGAATGGCACTGCCGACATATCTTCATTGCAAGCCGAATTTCAAACTAAGCTGTAGTTACCACAGCTTTCTGTACCCACAGCATCGCTGCGGCAGCAGTTTGTTCCTAATACACTATTGTTTGCCTACGCACTGGATCCATCCTAGGAAGCAATCTTAAACATTACCAAGATGTTGTACCCTAACGGATGAAGCTGCAGGGAACTTGTGTGAATACTTCCAGGTATTCAAAGTAGAAATTCAGAATTAGACCCTAACATAATCTCCCAAATCATCAACTTGCGTATTTTCCTCAAGATTTGAATGTGCCTTTGCAAAAATCTGCTGCCACTCTTGGCCCCAGTGAAGAGCTGAGTATTAAGTGCTGTTTTTATTTAGGAAACAGAGTTGTCAGCTAGTCAAGTTTAGTGCTTTTCTGTCGTCCTTCTCAAGTCTCTTTATGTTTATGCAGTTTCAATTTTTATATTTAAGAGTAGTATTTTTGTTTTGAAAGCTAAATAAAAAATAATGTCTCAGAGAAAAAATGATCTAGAGAATCCTGATCACAACACTGAAATTGCCAAGAAAGGGAATTCCAGTAGATTTATGCTAACCAGCTGAGATAGCAAGGCTTTAATGTGATATGCAGTTTAGGTTAAATCAACAAAAATCATCTTGAATAAAGCATGCTATTAAGTCTTTTTGTTCTGATTTGGGATAGCCAGGCATTAATGAATTAATTCTTGTGTTCTCCTTAAACTGGTTCATCCTAAATTCATTGGTTCTTCTTTATGCTTCTTTGCAAGTCTGGGATATAAAACTGAAAAATCAGCAAGATGGCTTTTCCTTTCCCACTCCCAACTCTGCACTGGGATGATATTTTGAAAGCTTAACAGTAGCAGTAATGAACACCTCTGTGCGTGCTTAGAGATGATTATTTGCACTGTTTTCAATCAATTTTTCTAAGGCTTGCCATCTGATGCCCATCTTTTATCTAGCCTCTCTCTGCTGGGAGAATGAACACAACAGATCACAAGGGAAAAGTTCAGTTCAAGAACATATGTTTCAGCAAATAGAATGTATTCTCTGTCTGACAGCTGCTTCGCTCTTCTTCACTTTTTTTTTTTAATTTGAATTAAATGCCATATTTTTGCCCTTGTTAGAAGTCATGGAGGCTTGGTCTGAAAGTGAACTCCCTGTTCTCTGTTCCTATTTGAAACAATGAAATACACCTGTATGCTAAGAGCTTGGGTAACTGCAAAAAAGCTGGAGAATATCTCCCAGCTGCCAGCTGGAAGAGGTAGTGCTGCTCTAAGGGGCAGGATGATAGGACACAGATCAGATCAAAAGTCCTCTTTTCAGGAGGAAATGAGAGAGAATGTAATTTTTTTTGAAATACTGAAATATGTCATGGCAGTGAGATCACTTCTCTTGCAGGAGTGTTTACTGAACTGAGAGTAATTTGGTGCATGATTGGGCCCAAAGTTCATGAAAAAGGTTCATGTACTTGTGCACGTAAATACTATGTATGGGCATAATACAGTAACTAATGACTTGGCCTGTCATTAAGAAAAAGCAGCTTTGGCTAGTGACGCACACCCAGCATTAGGTGGCAGTGACTTCTGAGTGCGTGCCTCAGCTCCAACACTGAGCCCTGTCCATGGTCTGGAGCAAACTGATAGTTCTGTTCTCAGCTTCTGTAAAACAAAGCCAGTAATGCTGTTCAGAGGTCTGTTGAGGTTTCATTCACCTATATCTGAAAAATTCTTTGAGATTCTCTATTGAAGATGTCCTAAAAATATAGCCAGGCTATGCTACATAGCAAAGGCTAGGTAGATGGGTCTAATACAAAAGGATGTAGATGACCTCCTTTTTATAAATGTTCATGTGGCATACCAAAAATTATCCAGTGTGCAGAAAGATTTTTTTATTGCAAGGGTACTAACACATGGTGTTCTAAAATAATGACAGAAATAGTTGTAGCCATATTGCTTATCCCAGAAATCCAATGTTTCCAGAGAGAATGCCAAATGCTAGGCATATTTCTCAGTTGTTCTGACTGTGATGTCTTACAAAATATGAGACCATCTCTCCCGAGGGACATAATATGATCTAGCAAAGGACTGAGCACCCTTAGTTGCTACACTAGTCAGACAGATTTCTATTGCTGAAAACAGCCCAAGGTGTAGTAAAAAAAGGATAAGAACTAAACTGTACATATCCTACATTGTTGATATCTGCTTAAAACCAAAAGTAAAATTTAAGACTGGACAAGAGAAGGAGAGAAAAATTGTCAAAATCTGGAAAATCTGATCAATGAAGGAAAAGACTTTTTTCTGAAATTTAGAAAACAGAAAAAAATTAACTCTGATTCTAATCCATGTCGTGTCTGTACATGACATTATTATAATTTCTATATGTTCTTTCTAGAGGCATTGAAAGAGAAGAGAACATTTTGAAACAAGGAAATGTAATTATTTGCAATTGAAATAGAATAGCAATCAGTTTATGCATATACTCTTCCTGTTGAATTAACATTATTCTACTAAATTAAATTATTTTCACATGCTATTGTACTTTCAGAGGTAGCCATATGTTTTTCACATTTCGTTTCACATGCTACTTTTTTTAATCATCAGAATTTAATGACATAAAAATTGCTATCTGAGTTGACACAATTATTCCCTCTTGATAATAGTCTTTAAGTAGAAACATAATTTGACAGATGAGAGTGCTGAAACTCAGTGTTTCATACAGACTTAAAAAAATAAAAACTTTTCATGCAAAACTTTGAAGACTAGTCTATGGAGGAACAATTTGTCTGCTCTATAATTTATTTGCTTTTCTTCTTTCTTGTTCTTTTCTATGCCTAGAAACATTTGTATGAAAACAGGAATTTAGTTGTTCAGGAACTCATTTATTCCTGCTGTGCAGTCATCATAGGAAATCATAACCCTCTCTTTTAATAGCAAATTACTCTAGGTAGCAGCAAAGATCAAATAAACATTAGAAGATCTAAGAGCCATATTAGATTTAATACTAGATTAGATTTAGAGGGCTGGATTTAAATGGAAAAGTATGCAGAGTTGATTTCAAAATCAGCAAAGTCTTGTTGATACATATTTTTTGACTTAAAATGAGGAAAGTATTGTCTGAGCTGTTCAACAGCAGGTTCATCACAGCCAGAACATAGATACAAAGATGACAGTAGACAGAAAAAGTATTTCTGGAGTTTCCTGCAGTCTTGACTGTGGAAAAGTCGTCCTTGCAAGATCTCTGTCATTCTGGATGGAGCGCTCACAGAAACAGTTATTCCTGGAAAATTTCAACAGCATGTAAAACAGACTGCGGTGAGAGATACCTTTCCATTTTGAGACATTAGCTGGAACCTGGATGGAAATATGAATTTGTGTTCAGGAATTCACATCCAAGACTCTTACCACCAAAACTGCCAAGACTTCAGACATGAAGTTTTGGGTTAAACCCAATTCACATACTCACTTAATGTTAGATTAATCTGTTTTAGATGTCAGCACTACTTCAGGCCTCAAAGAATGACATGAGTTAGTTAATTCTTTAGGTATCAAAGGTACTGAAAGTTTTCCATTTCAAAATTTCTTTTTCGTTTCTAACTTTTTATTATTAGGATGATTTGCATGAAAACATCTTTTTGCTTGTGAGCTTCTGCCCCCACTGTTTTATTATTCACTTGGAATAGTCATTCTTTATATATGATGTCATTGTTATTTGCTATTGAAATTATTTTAATGTCACAAAAAGGATTAAGATTTCAAGTGAAGAGTGAGCAATAGGAAAACCTGATCACCTAAGCAACAGAAGTCCTGTTTCATGCCTGTATGTCTAATAATACCTAAGAAGGAGGAAAAAAAAAAAGGAAAAGAAAAAAAGACATCACAGAGGGAATGATACATACCCTTTTTTCCTAAATGAAATGTTTTCTATGCCATAAAAGACTGGAAAAGCTGGTGGGTTCTGCATTTTTTTAACATTTAAGGCATAATTATTTGTTAAGCATCAATGACAGGTTCAAATAAAACGATCCTGTTCTGACAACGATTAGCAGTCTGGGGGCTTGGTGTACCATTCGGGATCTTTCCCTAGTGTAGCTCGTGTTTGGAAGATTCTTTTGGAAGATGTTGGGAATAGGGGTGGCCTCGTGAGTGCTCGGGTGGCCGAGGCTACAGCGACATGGGGTCCAGCCTCAGGTATGCCACGAGCTCTGTCTCTAATCTTGTTCTGCTTTCTCCCCTCCATTTATCTCAGGCTGCAGCTCTTCAGGTCACTTAAAGCTGAGAAGTTCCTACTGCATCTCTAGCTCCTCCGCATTTTACTCCAGTATCAATATTACTGCTTTAGGGTTCTGTCAAAATGAGGGAATGGGGCCAGAAGGGCCCTTTGGGGCGTCTGCGCTGCCCCAAGAAACCCCAAAGCTGTTCCCCGCTTGGTGAAAGACCTCTGGGAGGCACGAGGCGGCATAACCCGTCCCTCACGAGGGAGCTAAGCGGGCTGCCGCTCGCGCTGTGAGCGCCCCGCAGCCCGCCCCGGAGGTAAACCTCGCTCGAAAGCTGCCTAAAAACGGTATTCCCCCACCCCCTTCCCCAACTCGGCCCACCCAAGGCCGCCTCATCCCGCGGCGCCGCGCCCCGAACAGCCGCCGCGCGCCAACCGCCTGCGGCGCCTCAGCGCGCCGCGCG
>NW_028186534.1:11567549-11574504 GCF_003343005.1 Rhea americana
CTGCAGCCGCCGCCGCTGCAGCCGTTGCGGCCGCCGCCGCGGCAGCCGCGGCCGCCCCGGAGCCCGGCGTGCCGGCGGAGGAGGCGGTGGTGGTGTGGAGCCCCGAAGTGGAGGTCTGCCTCTTCCACGCCATGCTGGGCCACAAGCCCGTAGGTGAGAGCAGGCCGCGGCCGAGCCGCGGGCTCGAGTAGCGGCGCTAGCCGGGGAGGAGAGCCAGGCGCCGGGCGGGCGAGGGGCCGGCCGCGCTGCGGTGCTGCCCCTAGCGGCCCTGGGGCTTCCCCCGAGCGGGCGGCGGCGCTGCGGGCACGGAGGCGCCGGCCCCCCCCGGGTCAGAGCCAGCCCCCTTCGCTGCCCGGCCCCCTCGACTCCCCTCGCTTGCTGTCCCTTGCTGTCCTTCTGTCCTTTCTGCCGCAGCTCTGGCTGCGGCTCCCTGTGACAGCACCAAGCAGGGCACCTCCGGAACAGCACCCGCAAGGCAGGGTGAGGTATTGGCTGCCCCAGGCACGGCTGCCAGGGTTGTCGTACATCCCATTCCCTGTGCTGTTTGATTCCCCCCTGTAACAGCAGATTCTACTTTTCTTTTAGTTCTGTAGCACAAGCAAAACTGTCAGTAGTGTTGATTTCTCAGAGTTCTTCCCCTAGGTGTGAACCGCCACTTCCATATGATCTGTATCCGAGATAAATTCAGTCAGAATATCGGACGGCAGATTTCTTCCAAAGTGATCTGGGACCATCTGAGCACCATGTATGATATGCAAGCTCTTGTGAGTATAAAAGTGATGGAGGAGCACTCTTATTTCCTAAAGTTCAGGAGTTTTGGTAGGCCAAAATCATTCAGCCACTCGTGGTACTAAGAACTAGGTGTCATTTCAGTGAGTTGATGGGAGTTTCCATGTACATAAGTACATTAGGTGGGACCTGCAGTGATTTTCACCATGCTCAATTCTGACTTTTGTGTAATTTTTGGTTACCTAAACGCTGATCCTGCAAACATTTATATAGGTGCTTAACTCGATGTGCCAAACAGGGAGGATATAGTGCATATAAATAAGAATTTGCCAAGATCAGGTTCCAAGAGTACCTCATCGTCATTCCATATGTCTTTATGTTATTAACTGGTTTGATATACAGAGCCTCGGATTTCTCCAGTGTCTAAAGTGCTTTTTAAAGAACTATTTAGCTGTTAATTACATATGAAATAGAGGTTGGGGTTGCATATCTAAATTAAATGTTTTATCAAGATTACTCATAGAAATCTTCCTTTTCTTCCTAAGCATGAATCTGAGATTCTCCCATTCCCCAATATAGAGAAGAATTTTGCTCTTCCTGACGAAATGATTCAAGAAGTGAGAGAAGGTAAGATCTGATAGTAGTCTTTTATTCTTGATTGCTCTAGTCGCAGTTCAGAACAGGTAGCTTAACAGAGCTCCAAAAAAAAAGAAAATAGTAACACGGCAATCCAAAGCCATTCTTGGCCATTCACTAATGGTGGTATGTTAGGGGCATCAAGAAAGAGAAGTATTAAATAGGTGCAACTTTATCTTATGAATGTTTAGTCTGCTGACAGGGAAAGGATCACGCTGTGTGTGCTGTTCATATTGTCAGTATCAGCTGCTGTGATTGACGACTGTCAGAGATAGGCTAGTGGGCTACACAAGTCGGTGGTCTGATTCCATACAGTATTTTTCATTAAGTATACAGACTGTATGTTACTAGTGAACAAACAGGTTCTATTTATACTGTTTAGATGCAAAGTCTTGTTCTGGCTGTACATGAAGGATCCATGTATGTTACTGAATGAGAGGCAAAACGTGGTTGTAGTGCAAAATGATTAGTAGTTTATTGTGGGCTTTTTCACTTTGTTGAGACTACTCTAGTATTATCTGACCATAATTTTTACTGAAAGGGATGATCTGCACACTTTTATGTGGTTCACTTTATAAAATCTTTCAAGAGCAGGATGTATGGAGCTGATGAAAATAACATTTCTGAATATTATTTGTGTAGATTTCCTGTGTATAATTTGTATATAATAACATTTCTGTAACAAAATTTTCTGTACATGTAATGAAATAAGGCAATTAAATAGCAATTAAGCTAATGTTTGAAAGTATACTCCAGGAATATACTCTTAATGAATATCCACAGTTACAATAGCTAGAGAAACTTGCTTCTTGGCCATGGACTTTACCAAGTACTTCTTGTGCTAGAGTATTATTTTTTTTAACATGGTTTATATGTCTTTTCAAGAGCATTACTGCTTTTAATGTCTGAAGACAGATTTTTAATGTTTTTGTTCTGTAGTTGCAGAACATACAGATTGATTGAAAATAAAAACAGTATTAAATGTCTAGAGAAATTTGTAAAGATTCAGTGTGGTTTCATTGCACTGTAAAATCACTTCATGTTTTTATAGTCTTAGGATTCAGCTATCTGGCACTTCCAAAATACCTACTCAAGACAGACATATCTGTGTTGTCTAATCTGGTAGAACTCTGCAGCAGTCTGAGAGAAATCTTAGATAAGACCGTGCAAGTCAGATTTTCAAAGTTCAGCTGTATGTCTGTTGGTTTAGTACTTGTTATCCGAGATAGGAGCTAGGAAGTTCAAGCGCCTGCATCGTCAATCAGGCAGTTCTGGGGATATATTAAAACACAGTCAAATGCTCTCAATCATTAGGTACAATAAACGTTACACTAATGGTTCAATACAAAATCATAATAAATCTAAGATACTGCAGTATGTTTTGCCTACTTAGCATTTCACTCTTGTTCCTATTAACAGTTTCATTGGATTTTTTTGCTGTGTGGTATCTGCCTTGGTATCTTATTCAGTCCACTTGCCCTGTGTAGTGCTCTGAGTATAGTTGGATTGTTCTCTACATTTTCTATCGCAGTACTGAGGAACATTCCTAAATTGAATGTTGAATATCACTCTGAATGTTTGTGAACATGGTGCACACATGTTGAGGTGACTAACCTAGCAAATAAATACATATATACATGGTTCTTAAAAAAACACCCAACAGTTGCTTAACAATTTTTTCTTTAGGAAAAGTAATGATTGAAGAAGAAGTGAAAGAGGAAATAAAAGAAGAGATGGAGACTCATGCAGGCCCGGAAGAAGGTAAATTTCTAACTCTACTATTTAAAGTAAGATAAACCAACTAATTCTGAGAGATGATGTTTAATTGTAAATCCTGCATTTACTGTACTTTGATGTGATTTTGTGCAGACTGAGCATATGTTTATTGCCAAGGACTAAAATAATTTTAAAATACAGTAAGCAGTTGCCAATATCTCATACTTCAAAAGATTTCTCCTTTGCTCTTAATTCATCTGTGCAAAGCTGTATAACTGTGTTTTTTTTTCCTATTTAAATATGTTGTTGGCAAATCCCCTAGAAGCCTTAAATAATCTAAAGATCTCTTTAAAAAACAAAACAAAAAATTAAGTCGAAGTTTAGTGAACCTAAACGATCTGGATCAGGATCTGCGTAATCACTAGAAAAATTGAGTACCTTCAAAGCAAAAAATGGTTGCAAGAATATATGCTTAAATGGGAAGGAGGGAGTGTCTTTTTTTTCTCGCTTGTTTTGTTTTCATTATCTTGCTTTTTTTAAAATATAAGTCTTATTTTTGTAACACTTTTCTGTAGAACAAAGTCAAATGTAAGCAGCAGAGATCCTGCTATTTACCTTAATGGATCAAGACAACTATTAGTTAGATAATTTTGTAATCCTTATATCACAGAATAAGTGGTGTTTAGTTTTAAGACTGAGCATAATAAATAATCTAAAAATATATTTTAAAAAGATATTATATCACATACTTTGGGTACCAGTTTTAAAGTCTATGAAGTGATCTTTGTTGACTGTGAATTTCATAGATTGGCCTTATGTTCTGTAAATGTTCCTATTAAGTGCTCTGATTTTAAGTGTTGTTTAATTCTGCTTAATGAATTTTACTTTTAGCCTATCAAAATTCATGCTTGGCTTTAAAACAATAAAAGCAAGGAATGCCCTTTTACAGGACATTTTTCCAAAGAAAATTAAAATAACACTTTTAAAGAGCTTAATAGTATGAGAATTGATCTGTTAGAAAAGTTTTAAATAATGTAAAGAAATATGATACGATTTCTTTTTTGCCTATGGATGTACATCTGATCTGAAATCACTACTCTGATCTTATTTCAGTTTTTGCACCTTCTGGAAATTTAGGAAAAACAAGCGAAAAGCCAAGTGGCAAAGAGAAAGAGAAGACTTCATCAGACTCTGGGTCCAAAGAAGGACCTGATAAGAGGAAGCGCAACAGAGTTACTGAAAAGGTCTTAAATGCAAACAGTAATCCTTCCAGTCCAAGTGCTGCAAAACGACGCAGAACATAAAGAAAGATGTGAAAGAGAGAAGTATTTAACGGTGCAACATGACGAGAGAACATTTTAAAACAAACAGCAGGAAAGACGTTACTTGGATTTTCTAGGAGAGGAAAAGGTGTCTGAGCCAGGTATTGAAGAATCTACACATTGGCTTTATACACACAAGAGTTTGCCTGTCTTTCCCAATTTGTTTGTTAGTCAGCGCTGAGTAGCTGAATGATAGCTACCTTCTCAGGGCATTGAGGGAGGATGCTGGCAGCTTTAAAAGTTTACGCGTACTTGACAATTCAGTGGTTGCCTTTCAGACCACTAACACACTGTGTCAGCACAGCTCGTGAAGTGAATACTCAATGAAACAAGGAGGCTCAATTCATGAAAAGCTTAAGTTATTTCTGTATATTTTGGATCTATTTCTTGCCATTGCTTTGTTGCTTTCTTTGAATATTACAGACCCTAATGTTGTTTGGCTGTTTTACTTATTGCAGACATAGTGTTTGTATCAAATGTCTGACTTCTGTTAGTTCAGTAAAACTAAAAATCTTTTAAATCCAGATAACTAATGAGTTGAAGTTTTCTTTCATGTTGTTTTTTTTGCTGGAGGAAAAAGGAAATCTCTATTACCTGGATCCTTAGCGGTGAGACTTTTTTTTTCCCCTTCATCTTTATAAATATGTATACTTTTAAGTGAAGTGAAAATGACAATGCCTTTAGCCAGAATAATTAATTAGTGTCCTAAATAAAATATCCAGTGGTGTCACGTGATATTGAAAGGGATCAGCTGAGTTGTACATAAACCTAGAGAGGCTGTTTCATTTTTGTACTATACTAGTGTATATAACAGAGGGTTTTGTACTTTGTTATTTAACTTTTTTTAAAGCAAATTTATTAGATATTAAGTATGGCAAAATTGCAAAATATTGATCCTGTTCTACAACTTAAATATTCTGAAGTAGTTTTAGTAAAAAATTTACTGATGCATTGTAATGCTTATCTTCTATATGCTACAATATTAACATTTGGTAGATGTTACTATTTTTGAGTTGCCAAAAGGTGGTTTGTGCTTAACAAACACATGTTAAATGGTGAATGAAGCAGGCTGAAATGTTACTCAATTTGTTTCACCGTATTAACTACCATTTAATAAATAGAAAGTATTCTTAATCCAGCAGTATTGCCATCAAGGTTAGAAGCCAGAAACCTACTAGCTTTTGTTTTTACTTTAAGTACATAGCCAAATTCTTTTTTGTTTTATTCACGTTGCTTATTTTATACCAAGAATAAATCTGACACTCATTTTACTAAATGGTAGTTGTTTGATAATTAAATTTTGGCCTGTAGCTTATTTTTTAATGGTATTTAGGTATCTTGTGCCTTTAGTGAAACTGCTCAAAAGTGTGTATCGGCTCTGTAGGAGCCTAAATATTTTTACTGTTCTATTTTTTAATGACTGTATCTGGATCTTATGAACTAGTACCCTGTAATTTAAATAATATATCTGGTAAGAAATCCTGGTCCGCTGAAGTCCATAGAGGGGTTGCTGTTTTCCAAAATACAGGATTTTCTCTGTTTTAATTAGCATAACACAATCGTGAAGTATTGAGTTCAGAGCATGACTTTTTTTAATCTTTTGACAGTTCATCTGTTTACCATCTCATTTACACTGTTCAGGTCTAGAAAGTTAGAACACTGCTAGGATGTTACTGGATGGCTACTACAGCTGCTTCCATATGTGCTTTTAGAGTTCGATGCAAGCTCTCTGTATCCAAGGTCTGACATGAACAAATTCCAAACCAGAAGCCATAAAACCCCCTTAATTTATTGCTGTGCTTCAGCTGATAAGCTCAGCAAAAGGTCAGTGACATACTTAACAGCTGGAGAGCTCCACAGAGCTCCAGTTTTGCTACAGGTGACTCAAATTTTCCGGGTGGATAGAAATCGAACTATTTTATAACATTGTATAAAAAAGTTTCTGCTTTTAATTTTGAAGTTAAAAAAAATTCTGAAATAATACATGGGTCAGTATTATCAACTTGCTTGAAGTTATCATGTACTTCACTTACAGATCTATTCCTGAAGTGAGTTCTGAAAGGTGAGTGGCACTCTAAACTTTTGCGGTTTCCTTAAGAATTAAAATGCTCATTACTTTATAAGGATCTGTATAGGTCTTAACCACAAATTGCAGATTTTTTTAACTTTTAAGGTCTCATGGCCTTGTAGGTAAATCCTTTTCATCTAAGGGATTCTATTCAAAATCATTTACTATACCAATGCAGTATTTTTTTTTATTGCTTTGGTCAAAGTACAAGTATGTGATTACTGACATACGATGCAATTTCTCAACACTGTCCCTGAAGCAGGAAGTCCACTTGGGATTTTTTTATTCTGCTCAGCAAAAACAGATCATCAGCAGTTCACCGACTGTGGGGTTACCTATTTGAAAAATGCAAATGCTGTACATGACCTGAGCGCTGCGGCTCTCTTTTCCCCGAGTCCTGCCTTCTTTTGGAGGTTGTTCTTCTCTTCGCTTTTTGCTCCAAGCAGTGGTGTGTCGTCCCCCCCCCCCCGTCGCGGGGGTCCCC